>NC_057800.1:116812010-117012288 GCF_018294505.1 Triticum aestivum
AAGGATGGCCGAGGCGGCGGCGGACCGACGGTGGGGAGTGTTTTCAGGGCGGGCGGGGCGGCGCACCGCCGGCCACGGGCGGCGGGGGGCTGTTGTTTGGCCGGTGGTGGCTGGCAGCTCAGGGTGGTACCCCACTTGACAAGCAGTGAGGTACTAGGCAACTTAGCTATCCGTGAGCCGAGCCAATGTGTCGTGTTTTGCACAACTGCTCACAAGTGGGGTAGCACCAACAATGTTTACAAGTACTTATGTATACGTCGACGCACGGTTCCCGAACAAGTGCTATATTTCATCAAAACACACACTGCTCGTATGATAAACCGTGACAACTTATGTCTTACCATGCCATATTCATGAAAAAACTAGTGAGGACGCATCTGTTTCGGCAACAATTATGATGGTTCTCACATGATTCACGGGCACACAAAAGTAGCAGCAGTACCCATAGACTGATTCAAACAGAGTACTAGCCCAGAGGGGTCGATAACAGGCAAGGTTCGGATAATTAGACACAATCCAAACTACTATTAAACACTAGCTAGGGCAACTATTTCATGCCTCGATCTAATTTGGGTTGGACACAAGATGGACCTTGCCATGAACATCATCGAGGGCATCCCTCAGCAGCTCAATCCAGTGAACCTTCATGAAGACAACCTTGTGGCCTTGCCACTGATAAACTTGTTTGTGGAGGCATGCCATGTCATCTTCTTGTGTAAGCTTGACAAGAACAGTATGGCTCACAAACGAAGGAGTAGCTTTGAACTTCTTGTGCTTCAGTACACCCTGGACAACACGCCTGACAACAGTGAGGCTGGAATACAACTCTTCATTGGTATAACCGCAAATGGCTTCCAGGATCCAATAGCCTAAGAACTCTGTTTTCCCAGTGCGTATATTCAGGTCGTCCGCCTCATAGCGAGTGGCATGTACAACTACACAATCCTTGTCTACATCAGGGCTCTATTAGAAATAGAAACAAATTCTGAATTACTTTTCAGTATAAGAAACACAAGTTATTTAAACCACTATGTATAGCATGGCATCGAAGCTAATAAAATTTTGCATTATTAATCACCACATACTTCCTTTTCTAAAAAAATCACCACATACTTAGATAAAAAACCACAATCGAGATCGGCAAAGAAGGAAATCACCTTGGGCAGCTCAGCAGGGGGGGGGACACATCCTCGAAGGGGGAAAACTACTCCTGCAGTGCCACGGGGGATGTAACCTCAAACGGGGCGTTGACCATCTCAGTAGTGGCCGTGAGCGTATCTGGGGTCGGCTCGGTGGTTGCCTCCATCTTCTTGGAGCTCTCTGTCCCGTGGAGATCAGCCTCCCGCGTCTGCTCCAATATTGGTAGATCTTTGCCTGGTTCTCCTTGGTCCATCATGAAACCGACGAATACTAGGAGACCACTAAAAGGAAAACACAATCGCAATGACAATGAAACAAAAAAGAGAGTGAGGATCGGTTACTGCTTTGCAAAAGTTCTTTTTTTTCTCTGAACAAAAATATACCAACATCAAGGATCTGCTTACCTTCCCTTCGTTTGAAGAGAAGAACAGTGGCAGATGCGAGTGTTGCCTTTCTTGAAGACGGCGAGGGAGAAGGGGATTCAGCGAAGAGTGAAATGATGGTTGCTTCGTCCGTCAAACTTAGATTGCGGGGAGGTGGGGTTTTGTGATACGATAGCTCGTTACTTCCGCGCTACGACTGGGGTGACTCTCCGCCTGCATACTGCCTTCTAATTTGGTGGATGGCATTTGGGCCCGCGTGCTGCATGGCCCGCATGTCGGTGAACAAAAGTATAACGGCATTCAGTAGAGGGAGACGTTTCTGATGGAAATATGCCCTAGAGGCAATAATAAAGTTATTATTTATTTCCTTATATCATGATAAATGTTTATTATTCATGATAGAATTGTATTAACAGGAAACATAATACATGTGTGAATACATAGACAAACAGAGTGTCACTAGTATGCCTCTACTTGACTAGCTCGTTGATCAAAGATGGTTATGTTTTCTAACCATAGACATGAGTTGTCATTTGATTAACGGGATCACATCATTAGGAGAATGATGTGATTGACTTGACCCATTCTGTTAGCATAGCACTTGATCGTTTAGTTTGTTGCTATTGCTTTCTTCATGACTTATACATGTTCCTATGACTATGAGATTATGCAACTCCCGTTTACCAGAGGAACACTTTGTGTGCTACCAAACGTCACAACATAATTGGGTGATTATAAAGGTGCTCTACATGTGTCTCCAAAGGTACTTGTTGGGTTGGCGTATTTCGAGATTAGGATTTGTCACTCCAATTGTTGAAGAGGTATCTCTGGGCCCACTCGGTAATGCACATCACTATAAGCCTTGCAAGCATTGCAACTAATGAGTTAGTTGCAGGATGATGTGTTACCGAACGAGTAAAGAGACTTGCCGGTAACGAGATTGAACTAGGTATTGAGATACCAATGATCGAATCTCGGGCAAGTAACATACCGATGACAAAGGGAACAACGTATGTTGTTATGCTGTTTGACCGATAAAAGATCTTCGTAGAATATGTAGGAACCAATATGAGCATCCAGGTTTCGCTATTGGTTATTGACCGGAGACATGTCTCGGTCATGTCTACATAGTTCTCAAACCCTTAGGGTCCGCACGCTTAAAGTTTCGGTGACGATTTGTATTATGAGTTATGTGATTTGATGTACCGAAGGTAGTTCGGAGTCCCGTATGAGATTGGGGACATGACGAGGAGTCTCGAAATGGTTAATACGTAAAGATCGATATATTGGACGACTATATTCGGACATCAGAAAGGTTCCGAGTGATTCGGGTATTTTCGGGAGTACCGGGGATTTACGGGAATTCGTATTGGGCCTTAATGGGCCATACGGGAAAGGAGAGAAAGGCCTCAAAGGGTGGCTGCACCCCTCCCCATGGGCTGGTCCGAATTGGACTAGGGAGGGGGGGCGCACCCTTCCTTCCTTCTCCTTTTCCCTTCCCTTTCCTTCTCTCCTACTCCTACTACTTGGAAGGGCTCCTAGTTCTACTAAGAAAGGGGGAATCCTACTCCCGATGGGAGTAGGACTCCCCTAGGGCGCGCCATAGAGAGGGCCGGCCCCTCCCCTCCTCCACTCCTTTATATACGTGGCCAGGGGGCACCCCATAGACACAAAAATTGATCTCTTGATCTCTTAGCCGTGTGCGGTGCCCCTCTCCACCATAATCCACCCCGATCATATCGTAGCGGTGCTTAGGCGAAGCCCTGCGTCGGTAGAACATCATCATCGTCACCACGCCATCGTGCTGACTGAACTCTCCCTCAAAGCTCGGCTGGATCGGAGTTCGAGGGACGTCATTGAGTAGAACGTGTGCAGAACTCGGAGGTGTCGAGCGTTCGGTACTTGACTAGTCGGATCGTGAAGACGTACGACTACATCAACCACGTTGTGCTAACACTTCCGCTTTCGGTCTACGAGGGTACGTGGACAACACTCTCCCCTCTCGTTGCTATGCATCACCATGATCTTGTGTGTGCGTAGGATTTTTTTTGAAATTACTACGTTCCCCAATAGTGGCATCCGAGCCTAGGTTTTATGCGTTGATGTTATGCACGAGTAGAACACAAGTGAGTTGTGGGTGATATAAGTCATACTGCTTACCCGCATGTCATACTTTGGTTCGGCGGTATTGTTGGATGAAGCGGCCCGGACTGACATTACGCGTACGCTTACGCGAGACTGGTTCTACCGACGTGCTTTGCACACAGGTGGCTGGCGGGTGTCAGTTTCTCCAACTTTAGTTGAACCGATTATGGCTACTCCCGGTCCTTGCGAAGGTTAAAACAACACCAACTTGACAAACTATCATTGTGGTTTTGATGCGTAGGTAAGAATGGTTCTTTCTCAGCCCGTAGCAGCCACGTAAAACTTGCAACAACAAAGTAGAGGACGTCTAACTTGTTTTTGCAGGGCATGTTGTGATGTGATATGGTCAAGACGTGATGAGATATAAGTTGTTGTATGAGATGATCATGTTTTGTTGAAGTTATCGGCAACTGGCAAAAGCCTTATGGTTATCTATATATTGCATAAGATGCAAGCGCCAAATAATTGATTTACTTTATCGCTATGCGATAGCAATAGTTGCAAGAGAAATTGTTGGTGAGACAACCATGTGACGGCACATTGATATAGATCAAGATGATGTAGATCATGGTGTCATGCCGGTGACGATGGAGATAAAAGGCACAAGATGATGATGGCCATATCATGTCACATATTATGACTGCATGTGATGTTTATCTTTTATACATCTTATTTTTCTTAGTTCGGCGGTAGCTTTATAAGATAATATATCACTAAATTATCAAGGTATAAGTGTTCTCCCTGAGTATGCACCGTTGTGAAAGTTCTTCATGCTGAGACACCACATGATGATCGGGTGTGATAGGCTCTACGTTCAAATACAACGGGTGCAAAACGGTTGCACACGCGGAATACTTAGGTTAAACTTGACGAGCCTAGCATATAACATATATGGCCTCGGAACACTGAGACCGAAAGGTCGAGCGTGAATCATATAGTAGATATGATCAACATAGTGATGTTCACCATTGAAACTACTCCATCTCACGTGATGATTAGACATGGTTTAGTTGATATGGATCACGTAATCACTTAGAGGATTAGAGGGATGTCTATCTAAGTGGGAGTTCTTAAGTAATATGATTAATTGAACTTAAATTTATCATGAACTTAGTCCTGGTAGTATTAGCATATCTATGTTGTATATCAATAACTCGTGTTTAGTTCCCTTGTTTTATTGTTGATATGTTACTAGAGAAAACTAAGTTGAAAGATGTTAGTAGCAATGATGCGGATTGGATCCGTGATCTGAGGTTTATCCTCATTGCTGCACAGAAGAATTATGTCCTTGATGCACCACTAGGTGATAAATCTATTACAGGAGCAGATGCAGATATTATGAACATTTGGCTAGCTCAATATGATTACTACTTGATAGTTTAGTGCACCATGCTTAAACGGCTTAGAATCGGGACTTCAAAGACATTTTGAACGTCATGGACCATATGAGATGTTCCAGGAGTTGAAGTTAATATTTCAAGCAAATACCCGAGTTGAGAGATATGAAGTCTCCAACAAGTTCTATAGCTAAAAGATGGAGGAGAATAGCTCAAGCAATGAGCATGTGCTCAGATTGTCTGGGTACTACAATCGCTTGAATCAAGTGGGAGTTAATCTTCCAGATAAAATAGTGATTGACATAATTCTCTAGTCACCATCACCAAGTTAGTATAACTTCGTGATGAACTATAGTATGCAAGGGATGACGTAAATGATTCCCGAGCTTTTCATGATGATGAAAACAATGAAGGTAGAAATCAAGAAAGAGCATAAAGTGTTGATGATTAACAAGACCACTAGTTTCAAGAAAAGGGAAAGGGAAAGAAAGGGAACTTCAAGAAGAACGGCAAGCAAATTGCTGCTCAAGTGAAGAGGCCCAAGTCTGGACCTAAGCCTGAGACTAAGTGCTTCTACTGCAAAGGGACTGGTCACTGGAAGAGGAACTGCCCCAAGTAATTGTCAGATAAGAAGGATGGCAAAGTGAACAAAGGTATATTTGATATACATGTTATTGATGTGTACTTTACTAATGTTTATAGCAACCCCTTAGTATTTGATACTAGTTCAGTTGCTAAGAATAGTAACTCAAAACGGGAGTTGCAAAATGAATAGAGACTAGTTAAGGGTGAAGTGACGATGTGTATTGGAAATGGTTCCAAGATTGATATGATCATCATCGCACACTCCCTATACTTTCGGGATTAGTGTTAAACCTAAAATAAATGTTATTTAGTGTTTTCATTGAGCATGAATATGATTGGATCATGTTTATTGTAATACAATTATTCATGTTAGTTAGAGAATAATTGTTGTTCTGTTTACATGAATAAAACCTTCTATGGTCATACACCCAATGAAAATGGTTTGTTGGATCTAGATCGTGGTGATACACATTTTTATAATATTGAAGACAAAAGATGCAAAGTTAATAATGATAGTGCAACTTATTTGTGTCACTACAGTTTAGGTCATATTGGTGTAAAGCGCATGAAGAAAATCCATGTTGATGGGCTTTTGGAATCACTTGATTATGAATCAGTTGATGCTTGCGAACCATGCCTCATGGGCAAGATGACTAAGACTCCGTTCTCCAGAACAATGGAGCAAGCAACAGATTTGTTGGAAATCATACATACAGGTCCGATGAATATTGAGGCTCGCGACAGGTATCATTATTTTCTGATCTTCACAGATGATTTGAGCAGATATGAGTATATCTACTTGATGAAACACAAGTCTGAAACATTTGAAAAGTTCAAAGAATTTCAGAGTGAAGTGGAGAATCATCTTAACAAAAATAAAAGTTTCTATGATATGATCGCAGAAGTAAAATATTTGAGTTACGAGTTTGGCCTTCAGTTAAAACAATGTGAAATAGTTTCAGTACTCACGCCACCTGGAACACCACAGTGTAATGGTGTGTCCGAACATCGTAACCGTACTTTATTAGATAACGGTGCGATCTATGATGTCTCTTACCTATTTACCACTATCGTTTTGGGGTTATGCATTAGAGACAGCTACATTCACATTAAATAGGGCACCATCTAAATCCGTTGAGACGACACCGTATGAACTATGGTTTGTCAAGAAACCTAAGCTGTCGTTTCTTAAAGTTTGAGGTTGCAATGCTTATGTGAAAAAGTTTCAACCTGATAAGCTCAAACCCAAATCGGAGAAGTGCATCTTCATAGGATACCCAAAAGAAAATGTTGGGTACACCTCCTATCACAGATCCGAAGGCAAGATATTCATTGCTGAGAATGGAACCTTTCTAGAGAAGGAATTTCTCTCGAAAGGAGTGAGTGGGAGGAAAGTAGAACTTGATGAGGTAACTGTATCTGCTCCCTTATTGGAAAGTAGTTCATCACAGAAATCTGTTCCTGTGACTACTACACCAATTAGTGAGGAAGCTAATGATGATGATCATGTAACTTCAGATCAAGTTACTACCGAACCTCGTAGGTAAACCAGAGTGAGATCCACACCAGAGTGGTACGGTAATCCTATTCTGGAAGTCATGCTACTAGATCATGATGAACCTACGAACTATGAAGAAGCGATGGTGAGCCCAGATTCTACAAAATGGCTTGAGGCCATGAAATCTGAGATGGGTTCCATGTATGAGAACAAAGTATGGACTTTGGTTGACTTGCTCGATGATCGGCAAGAAATTGAGAATAAATGGATCTTCAAGAAGAAGACTGATGCTGACGGTAATGTTATTGTCTACAAATCTCGACTTGTTGCGAAAGGTTTTTGACAAGTTCAAGGGGTTGACAACGATGAGAGTTTCTCACTCGTATCTATGCTTAAGTCTGTCTGAATCATGTTAGCAATTGCCACATTTTATGAAATCTGGCAAATGGATAAACAAAACTACATTCCTTAATGGATTTATTAAAGAAGAGTTGTATATGATGCAACCAAAAGGTTTTGTCAATCCTAAAGGTGCTAACAAAATATGCAAGCTCCAGCGATCCATCTATGGACTGGTGCAAGCATCTCGGAGTTGGAATATACACTTTGATAAGTTGATCAAAGCATATAGTTTTATACAGACTTGCGGTGAAGCCTGTATTTACAAGAAAGTGAGTGGGAGCACTACAACATTTCTGATAAGTATATGTGAATGACATATTGTTGATCAGAGATAATGTAGAATTATTCTGCAAAGCATAAAGGAATGTTTGAAAGGAGTTTTTCAAAGAAAGACCTCGGTGAAGCTGCTTACATATTGAGCATCAAGATCTATAGAGATAGATCAAAGACACTTGATAAGTTTTTCAATGAGTACATACCTTGACAACATTTTGAAATAGATCAAAATAGAACAGTCAAAGAAAGAGTTCTTGCCTGTGTTACAAGGTGTGAAACTGAGTAAGACTCAAAGCCCGACCATGGCATAAGATAGAAAGAGAATGAAAGTCATTCCCTATGCCTTGGCCATAGGTTCTATAAAATATGACATGCTGTGTACTAGACCTATTGTATACCCTGCCCTGAGTTTGGCAAGGGAGTACTATAGTGATCTAGGAGTAGATCACTGGACATTGGTCAAAATTATCCTTAGTGGAATAAGGATATGTTTCTCGATTATGGAGGTGACAAAAGGTTCGTCGTAAAGGGTTACGTCGATGCAAGTTTTGACACTAATCCAGATGACTCAAAGTCTCAATCTGGATACATATTGAAAGTGGGAGAAATTAGCTAGAGAAGCTCCATGCAGAGCATTGTTGACATAGAAATTTGCAAAATACATACGGATCTGAATGTGGCAGACCCATTGACTAAACTTCTCTCACAAGCAAAACATGATCACACCTTAGTACTCTTTGGGTGTTAATCACATAGCGATGTGAACTAGATTATTGACTATAGTAAACCCTTTGGGTGTTGGTCACATGTTGATGTGAACTATGGGTGTTAATCACATGGTGATGTGAACTATTGGTATTAAATCACATGGCGATGTGAACTAGATTATTGACTCTAGTGCAAGTGGGAGACTGAAGGAAATATGCCCTAGAGGCAATAATAAAGTTATTATTTATTTCCTTATATCATGATAAATGTTTTTTATTCATGCTAGAATTGTATTAGCCGAAAACATAATACATGTGTGAATACATAGACAAACAGAGTGTCACTAGTATGCCTCTAATTGACTAGCTCATTGATGAAAGATGGTTATGTTTCCTAACCATAGACATGAGTTGTCATTTGATTAACGGGATCACATCATTAGGAGAATGATGTGATTGACTTGACCCATTCCGTTAGCATAGCACTTGATCATTTAGTTTGTTGCTATTGCTTTCTTCATGACTTATACATGTTCCTATGACTATGAGATTATGCAACTCCCGTTTACCAGAGGAACACTTTGTGTGCTACCAAACATCACAACGTAACTGGGTGGTTATAAAGGTGCTCTACAGGTGTCTCCAAAGGTACTTGTTGGGTTGGCGTATTTCGAGATTAGGATTTGTCACTCCGATTGTCGGAGAGGTATCTCTGGGCCCACTCGGTAATGCACATCACTATAAGCCTTGCAAGCATTGCAACTAATGAGTTAGTTCCGGGATGATGTATTACGGAACGAGTAAAGAGACTTGCAGGTAACGAGATTGAACTAGGTATTGAGATACCAACGATCGAATCTCGAGCAAGTAACATACCGATGACAAAGGGAACAACGTATGTTGTTATGCGGTTTGACCAATAAAGATCTTCGTAGAATATGTAGGAGCCAATATGAGCATCCAGGTTCCACTATTGGTTATTGACCGGAGACGTGTCTCGGTCATGTCTACATAGTTCTCGAAACCGTAGGGTCCGCACGCTTAAAGTTCGATGACGGTTATTGTCGGGTGGTAGGTGCGACATAAGCCAACGGGTGGCTTATCATTGTGGGAGCCAGTAAGACGTCGTCAGTGCCTGGAAGCGGGATGAGGCGAAGACATGCACGCCGGCGAATCTTACCCAGCTTCGGGGCTCTCCGTGGAGATAACACCCCTACTGCTGCTCTGCGGGGTCTCCACATGATCACTAGATGAACGAGTGGCTACAAGATGCTCCTTGAGCTGTTTGGCGAGAAGAAGAAGAAGGGCACGGCTAGCTCTCCTCTCCTCTCTATGTGTTGTCTAAAACTAGCTCAGATCAACCCTTTGCATGGGTGCCCCGGGGGTTTTATATAGGCCCACCCCCCGGGGGTACAATGGTAATCCGGCTGGGCGTGGACCCTAGCCGTCTGTGTCTACACTCGCCGGCTTCTGCGCCGGCTGCTGGGGCCCGCCGGCTAGTGGGTCCCGCCGGCTGCCGGCTCCTTGGTCGATAGGCAGGCCCCACTGTCAAGGGCCTTGTCGGTGGCTGGTCACTGTTGCCTCAAACCTGGTGACGAGGGCTTCGCCGAGGTAAGCGTGGCTACAGTGCCGCCACTCGGCGGGCGATCGCTGTAGCCACGCCTCATCTTGTCCCCTTAGTGGGGCATCTCCTTCGAGGGAGGAAGCAACCCGGCTGTGGGGAGCCGGCCTCGTCTTGGGCCGACTGGGGGAGGCCTGGCCGCCTTCGGGTGTCTCTCTACCTAAAGGGGCCCACCGCCCGTGGGCCGCCCTGACAGCCCGTCGTGGGTGGCATCAGGGTCAACATGGCAACAGTGCTGCGCCGAACGGGTCATGGCCACCCCGTACGGCGCACTGTGCCAGGCGTGCTCCGGGATTCGGGGGTGGCAGGATCTACTGTAGCCACGCCCCGTCACATCGCCGTTATGTGGATGCAGACTTCGAGGGTACGATCTTGACGGCTTTGTGGAAGTCGGCTTCTTGCGTCCGGCTTCTTGGAGCCGGCCCTCCCGCGGCTTTCTTCATGAGGGCTAAAGCCGGGCCGCCTTCCGATAGTCGGCCTGGAAGACAGCCGGCAAGGGGAAGGCGGCCCCACGTCTTGGATTCTTGAGGGTCGGATTGGCTCGTAATTTTTTCAGAAGAGCTAGGGGGAGCCGGCTAGGCTACCCGTGGTCATTTACTCCGACAGTAGTCCCCGAAGCTGATCGAGCTTCGAGTCTGACAAAGGGACGAGAAGCTTGGTCAGCTTAAATCCTGAGGAGCCGGCTTTGCTCATGCGCGCCATCTTCGGAAAGCTCCGTTTCTTGTAGGCGGGAACATGGGTCGGCCTGCGAGCTGACCGCGCGCCATCCTGTGGGCCACGTGGCAAGGAAAACCTACCAACGCACGCACACGATGGGACACCGCCGCAGGCCCGGGCCCGCCACTCCTAGGCCTCGGCCCGAGCGCGGATCTTCTGCGGCCCACAAGGGACCGCTCGCCTTCCCATGGTGGTTTTATTACGCCATCAGGGCGCAATAATCGCGGGATGTGGGGGAGTGGGTGCAGTTGATCCCACGTTCCCCCACACCACGCCTCCTCGGCTCCGCCGCGCGGGTCTATAAGTAGGGGGAGGAGAGGGAGCGGCAGAGGCTTGCACGCTCTCCCTCGCTCCGCCCCTTCTGACCTTCCTTCTTCTTCCCTTCGCCGCCGTAGCAACCCATTGCCGCGCCGCTCCGCCGTCGGGCCTCTCGGTTCCTTTGGTCCCACCATAGCGGGGTCGTGCGCGTCTCCCCGTTGCATCGCATTGTTCCTCGCCACGTCACTCCCATGGCGTTGTCGAGCTCGTGGGATGGCTCCAACGTCCACGAGGACCACGTTGAGTTCCTCCGCCGGACGCGGCGTCTGCCGGGCGAGAACTACGTGCGGGTTCGTGATGCACCGGCGAGGGAGATTTCGCCGGCACCGGAGGAGGGCGAGCGGGTAATCTTCCGCTCGCACTGCCTGCGTGGCTTCGGCCTCCCGGTGAGCGGATTCCTTCGCGCTTTTCTTGAATTTTACCACCTCCAGCCGCATCACCTCACGCCCAACGCGGTGATGCTGCTGTCGGCTTTCGTCACCCTGTGCGAGGGCTTTCTTGGGGCTTCTCCCCACTCTCGAGCTTTGGGGAGAATTCTTCCAGAGCAAGCTCGGCACCGTTGTTGCGGGCGTGCCCGCCCCCTGCGGGGCCTTCATTGCCATGAGGCGGATGGGCGAGAACAATCCATTCCTGCCCATCCCGCTGATCCAGTCGGTGAAGCTCTAGCAGAAGTCCTATTTTTACGTGAAGAACGTCGCCCAGCAAGGCGACTTCGTCAACCTGCCGGCTTACGTAGCCGGCCCGCCGGCTGGGAGGCAACCCTCATGGAGCTACCGGGCCAGGTCGTTGTCTCAGGCCGGGAACGCAGCCGTCTCCCGGCTCCGGGTGATGATCCAGTCGGAGGGCCTGACCGGAGCCGACCTGGTGGCCGCCTTCGTGGAGCGCCGAGTACTTCCGCTCCAAGGCCGGCCTCACATGATTTGCCAGATGAGCGGCGGCTTCGACCTGTGTCGGCTGAGCACCAGGGAGATGCCTCATGCCGAGGTGTCTTACATGGTGAACTACATCTCCAACTGCAAGCTCGCCGAGGATTGGCGATACGGCAAGGGGCCGTATTCTCGCGCCAACCCTCCGCCTGCCGTAAGTTTTTCTTCTTTTCTTCCTTTTTGTAGCCGGCCTCATGATGGCCGACTTCTGATCAATTGGTTTGCCCTCAGCAGAACCCTCTTCTTCCGCCGACGGCCGGGGCCGCAGGGGTAGAGCGCCAGCTCCTCCCCGACCGCACGGTGGATGACGTCGATGATCTGGACCTGGGAGCGGCCGCCATGGAAGATGCCATCGTGGGGGAAGGCGACGAGGCAGGAGGCGCGGGGTTCGGGGCCAGCCTCGAGGACTGGGTGGACGATGAAGAGGTCTAAGCCGCCCCGCACCGCCAGCCGGCGCTTGATCATCAAGGCGCGGGCCCATCTGCCGCGCCGGCTGCCCGTGGCGGCGCGCAGAAACACCGGGCCGCGTCGACCTACTTCGACAGCCGGCCGAAGAAATCCCAGGGTTCCACGGCGGCAACCAAGCGGGATGAGGCGGCCGTGAAGGCGGCCCGCTTCCGCAAGGCGGTGAAACAGCCGCAGCGATCTCGGCGTAAGTCGTCAAACGTCTTGTATTTTTTTGTTGTCCTTTTCGATTGAGGCCCTTCTAAACCTTTCTTTGCTCGCCGGGCAGGGCACCGCTTTCCCTCGAGCGAGGTCCTGGCGGCTCCGTAGTCGGGCCGACTGGAGGGTCCTCAGGCTCCCGCCGCATGGATCCCCGCACCAACCTCATGGAGGCCACGGAGTGGAACACATGGGAGGCGCGGGAGGAGCGGGAGGCGGCGGAGCGAAGGACCGCCCAGGCGGCGAAGGAGCAGGCCGACGCGGCGGCCAAGGCCCGGGCGGAGGCGGCAGCCACGGAGACGGAGGCGGAGGCCCCCGACATCCCTGTGCCCCCGTCGGAGGAGGTCGACCAAGACCCGCCGGTGATGGAGAGGAGGGAGGACCACGTGGTCTTCGTGGAGGAGGCGCCGCAGACGGCGCCGACTGGAGCGGGCCAAAGCGGCCAACCAGCCGCGGCGCCAGAGCAGCCGGCCGGGGGCGAGCTGGAGGCAGGGGCCGGCCTCGAGGTGCAGCCGGTATTTCGTCGGCATGCAGGAGGAGCTACCTCCGCGCTGGAGCCGCACCGAGCTGCGGGCGCCAGCCAGACGGCGGAAGCCCTGGAGGCGGCCAGCGCCAGCACGTCTGAGTGGACGCCCAGCGGGGGGACGGCCGAGCTGAACACGGTGGCCCAGGAGGTCCGGAACCGGCTTCAAGCCCAGGCCGCTTCGCTGCAGCAATATACCCAAGAGTTCCTCACGACGCGGGCCATCATCCGGGTGAGTCTTCTAGCCTTGGTTGTTTTGCTTTTTTGATTTCTTCCGTGGGGGCGCGTCAACGCACCCACTGGGTATAGTCCCCGAGTTCCGAGTCGGCTGCTGAGCAGGCGGCTTGGAACTTACTAGGTCTTGACAGCTATCTTATCCTCGCATCCTGTCTGATCTTCCAGGAATACCATAACCTCCGTGCTGCTGCCTTCAACTCCTAGGCTCAGGAGCTGGGCCGGAAAACCGAGGACCTGACCAACAGCCGGAGTGCGTGCTTTGTCTCGTTCATCTCCTGTGGGGGCGCGTCAGCGCACCCACTGGGTGTAGTCCCCGAGATTCGGGCCGACTGCTGAGCAGTCGGGTCGGATCTTCCCTGACGACTTCTTCCTTATTGATTTTTCCTTTGTCTTCATGCTTGCAGGAGCCAATGCCGACTTGAGGGGGCAGCTCAGCGGGGCCCAGGCCGCCCTTCGCGCCAAGGAAGCCGAGTACAACGCCTTGGTCCTGGAGTGTGACCGCCTGGCCAAGAAGTTGGCCGACCAGGAGGAGAGCCACAAGGCGGCCCTGAAGAAGGCGCAGGACAGTGAGGATGCCCTCAAAGCTGAGTTCGAGACCGAAGCGGCGGGCTGGGCTGATGCAAAACAAGCGCTGAGCGAGGGCTTCAGCCGGGTTGAGGATCTGATCGATGGTAAGCCGCTTTCCTCACTCCTTGCTTACCCCTTGCCCCCTAATTTGTGTTCTGACTTGTGCTGCTTTTTGTTCTTTGTGCAGACTACTTCCCCGGCTACTCCGTCTTTGCCACCCAGATCATCGAGGCCCACCGCGAGGCGCTCCGGCAGGCGGGGGCTGAAATCGCGCCGGACGCGAGCCAGACGCTTGAGGAGCAACTCTTGGCGGTCCAAGCAAGGCTGCAGCCGGCTCACCGCATGCTCCGCCGCCTCCAACGCCCCGGGGCACAGGTGTTGGCCGCCCTCTGGCCAGGCGAAGCGATTCCCCGCACCCCGAGTCGGACTGCCGACTGGCTGGAGGTTGCAGTTGGCCGCTTCCAGGCCTGGAAGGCATCGGCGGCCCGGCTTGGAGCTGGGCGGGCGCTTGAGTTCGTCCGAGCCTGGTATCCCGGGCTGAACCTGGACCAGCTGCGCACCTGGCGGCTGGAGGCCGACGAGGAGATGGAGGAGGTGCGGCCGGCTATCGCTCAGCGTGCCTCGACGATCGCCGAGTGCACTGACATCAGCGTCTTTGCTCCTAAGATAAATGACGACGGCATTGCCCAGCCGGAGGAATGGTTCGGGCTGGACCCGGCAGCGGGTGAGGACTCGGCGGAGGAGATCGCTTCCAGCGATGAAGGTGAAGACGACGAAGGAGAGGAAGGCGAAGACGTCGAGCCGGCCGGTGAAGCGGCCAGCCAGCCCCAGCCTGACCGTGCCTCCAGCAACGAGGCACATGCTAGCGCGCCCTCTGCGGGAGGTGGTGATCATGCCGAGGTTCGCCAGCCGGCCACTCCTCCAGCCAGCACTGCCGTCTCTA
Organism: Triticum aestivum; assembly: GCF_018294505.1. NCBI lineage: Eukaryota > Viridiplantae > Streptophyta > Magnoliopsida > Poales > Poaceae > Triticum > Triticum aestivum. Next base: position 116,826,999 of record NC_057800.1, read on the forward strand.
CCGACCTGCCCGACTCGCCAGTCGCTCCCTTGGCTTAATCTGCCGTCCTTGCTTTTCCTGCTTGTTACTCTTTGAACATTTTTTATTAAACTTGCGCAGTTCCACCCACTGGGGGTGTATTCAAACTATGTTGAATGCTGGCCTTTTGAAGGCCGTTTGTGTAAATATGATTGTGTGTGTGTTTGGCTTCCATTCGCGTATGCTTTTTATCTTTAGGTTGTTTCCTTTGCCGCCTTCCCCTAGCTGCTTCCTTCCCAACCGGCAGCTGCTCTGCAGCCTGCGGCTAAGGAAGAACTTGGCTATATTTTTTTTGGGTGGGGGGAAGGCAAGTACTCGAGCTTTCTTAGATTGAAGCGAGGTGAATGGAAGCCGGCCGGCCGGCTACTCTGGTAGTCGGTCGGTGGTGGGAGAAAAACTGGCTTTTGTTATATTAGTCCGTTAGTCCCTAGCCGTTTTTCGTGTGGGCGTCCTTTCCTGCCTTTAACTCTTGCCAGCCGGACAGCCGGTTCTTCGAACTGTGACTTTTGGCAAGAGAAGGCTTGGGTGCCGGCACGCTACTTGTCTGACCGCGGGTAGGACTTCTAATATAACTCAAGGCGGCCAGTCCCCGGGCCGACTAGTCGAACCCGGTGCCGGACGAAAAAAGTGAATGTAATGACATGATCATAAGCATGATACTTCTTCATTTATAGATAAAAGATGGCAGTCCCCGAGCTCTCCTCGGGGGGCCTATTGTCTCGTACTTAGTACAAAAGTTAGCGTGATACATACTGCATTTCAACTGTAAAATCTTCGGAGGAGGTTGGCGTTCCATGGTCGTTCCGACTCTTTGCCGAAGTCGTCTCTCTTTCATGCCTTCGGCTTCTGTGCGTCGATCAGGTAGTAGGAGTCATTTCCCAGCGCTCTCCTGATGACGAAGGGGCCTTCCCAAGGGGCCGAGAGCTTGTGTCGGCTGGCTGTTCGCTGGATCAGCCGGAGCACGAGGTCGCCTTCTTGGAAAGATCTTGGTCTGACCTTCCGGCTGTGGTAGCGGCGCAAGCCCTGCTGGTAGATGGCGGACCGGCTGAGGGCTAGCAGCCGGCCTTCTTCCAGCAGGTCGACGCCATCTTCTCGTGCTTCCTTGGCCTCCGCCTCTGTGTACATGGTTACCCGAGGCGAGTCGAACTCGATGTCAGTTGGGATGACCACCTCGGCACCATACACGAGGAAGAAAAGAGTGAAGCCGGTTGACTTGTTTGGGGTAGTGCGCAGACTCCAAAGGACGGCGGGCAGCTCATCGAGCCAACAGTCGGCCGAACGTTCCAGTGGTACGACCAGTCGGGGCTTGATGCCGGAAAGCATGAGGCCGTTGGCTCGCTCGACTTGGCCGTTTGACTGCGGGTGGGCAACGGACGCTAAGTCCAACCGGATGCCCTGCGTCGCGCAGAAACATGCCAATGCTCCCTTAGAGAAATTCGTGCCATTGTCGGTGATGATGCTGTGTGGCACGCCATAGCGAGTTGTTATATCTGCGATAAATGTCACGGCAGTCGGCCCATTCAGCTTCTTGATCGGCTTTGCCTCAATCCATTTGGTGAAATTTGTCCACGGCGACAAGCAGATGTGTCATGCCGCCGCGCGCCATCTTGAATGGGCCCACCATGTCCAGTCCCCAAACGGCGAAGGGCCAAGTGAGGGGAATGGTCTTGAGTGCCGAAGTCGGCATGTGTTGCTTGGAGCTGAAGACTTGGCACCCTTTGCAATGTTTAACTAACTCCTTGGCGTCATCTAAAGCAGACGGCCAAAAGAACCCATGGCGGAAAGCTTTGGCGACGAGTGATCTTGAGGCCGCATGGTGGCCGCATTCTCCTTGTTGGATGTCTCTGAGGATTGCAATGCCCTTCTCTTGCTCGACGCATCGCTGGAAGACTCCAGTGACACTGCGCCTGACGAGCTCTCTGTTGACGATTGTGTATGCTTCGGCTCGGCGTTGGACTTGTCTTGCCTCTGTTTCGTCAGCCGGCAGATCTTGGTTTATTAGGAAGTTGAGGATGGACTGAGCCCATGATGGAGCTGCGGCTTCTTCTATCGCCAACACGGCTACTGCGACCAGGGCGGGCGGGCTGGGTGGTGAAATGCTGGAGTCGGCCGCCGCCTGTTGTGTTGGTGCAGTCCCCGGGCCGACTACCGCAGTCCTCGAGCCGGGTGTGGCAGTCCTCGGGTCGGGCATAACTACGGAAGTCCCCGAGCCGCCTACTGACGTCCCCAGGCCGACTATCGAAGTCCCCGGGTCACCTGCTTGGTTCTTCGAGCCGGACCCGGCCGCGTCGGGGTCAGGCGGCACGAAGATGGAATCGGACTCTGGAGACGGCTTGATAGACGGCTTGAGGAGGCATTGCAGAGAGACACCAGTTGGTATTGCCTGCCGAGTGGAGCCTATTCGAGCCAGTGTATCAGCTGGCTCGTTGTCGGCTCGCGGTACGTGGAGGAACTTGCATCCTTCAAAGTACCCGCTGATCTGCTGAACGAGGAAGCGGTAGCTTGCCATATTTGCGTCCTTGGCATCCCAGTCGCCGGATGATTGTTGGACTACCAAGTCCGAGTCGCCGTAACATAGGATCCGGCGTATGCCGAGCTCTTTGGCAAGCCGGAGCCCGTGTATGAGCGCCTCATACTCGGCCATGTTGTTGGAGGTGGCAAAGTGAATTTTTAGCGTGTATCTGAGCTTGTCGCCTTTGGGAGAGGTGAGGATGACGCCGGCTCCCAAGCCGGTGCGCATCTTGGACCCGTCGAAGTGCATGCGCCAATGAGTGGAGTCGGGAGCTGGCGGTAGGTACTGGGTCTCGGCCCAGTCGACGAGGAAGTCGGCCAATGCTTGGGACTTGATGGCGGTGCGAGGCTGGTAGAAGATTGTGTAGGGGGCCAGCTCGATGGCCCATTTCGCCACCCAGCCGGATGCATCCCGGCTGCCTATGATCTCGGCAAGCGGGGCGGTGCATACGACCGTGATGGGGTGCTCTTGGAAATAGGGCTTCAGCTTCTTGGCGGTGAAGTACACGCCATAGCACATCTTCTTGTAGTGCGGGTAGTTCTGCTTCAAGGTAGACAGCACCTCGCTCAAATAGTACACCGGCCTTTGGACCGGCTGGGCTCAGCCCTCTTCTGGGCGCTGGACTACGATGACGGTGCTGACCACCCGGCTGGTTGCAGCAATGTAGAGGAGCATGTGCTCTTTCTCAGTCGATGCCGCCAGGACAGGCGGCGTGGCCAGCATCTTCTTCAGCTCGTGAAAAGCTTGGTCGGCTTGGTCGTTCCACTTGAAGTGAGTGGTCTTCTTCATGAGGCGGTAGAGGGGGAGAGCTTTCTCTCCGAGCCGGCTGATGAAGCGGTTCAGGGAGGCCAAGCACCCGGTGAACTTCTGGACGTCTCGAAGTTTGGTGGGAATCGCCATTCTCTCAATGGCCTTGATCTTTACTGGGTTGCATTCGATGCCGTGTTCGGAGACCAGGAAGCCTAGGAGCTGGCCGGCTGGCACTCCGAACACGCATTTCTCGGGGTTGAGCTTGATCTGGAACTGGCGCAGGTTCTCAAATGTTTCCTTGAGGTCCTCCAGCAAGGTGTCACGCTTCTCCGTCTTCACCACAATGTCGTCTACGTAGACGTGGGCATTTCTGCCGAGCTGCTTGAGGAGGCACTTCTGCATGCAACGCTGAAAAGTGGCACCGGCATTTCTTAAGTTGAATGTCATAGTCAGGTAGTAGAAAGCTCCGAATGGCGTGATGAAGGTGGTCTTCAGGCGGTCAGCCGGATCTAGCTTTATCTGGTGGTATCCTGAGTAAGCATCCAAGAAACTCAACAGCTCGCATCCGGCCGTGGAGTCTATCACTTGATCAATCCTTGGCAGGGCAAAGGGATCTTTGGGGCAGGCCTTGTTGAGGCTCGTGTAGTCTATGCACATGCGCCACTTGTTGTTCTTCTTTAGCACGAGGACCGGGTTGGCGAGCTACTCTGGAAAGAAAACCTCCATAATGAAGCCGGCTGTCGGAAGCCGGGCTATCTCCTCTCCCACAATCCTTCTTTTCTCCTCCGACAGTCGGCGGAGGGGTTGTTTGACTGGTTTTGCGCCTTCTCGGACATGTAGCTTGTGCTCAGCGAATTCCTTCAGAACACCCGGCATGTCCTTAGGGGACCATGCAAAGATATCCCGATTCTCACGGAGGAAGTCGGCGAGCCCGCCTTCCTATTTGCTGTTTAGGTTTGCCCCGATGACGGCAAACCTTTCTGGGTGCTCGGGGTCAAAAGGTATCTTCTTTGTCTCCTTGGCCGGCTGGAAAGATCCTTGGGCATCACACTCCTTGGGATCGGGGGGCAGGGCCGGGTGTTTGCCGGCCATGGCCACAACTCGGTCCAACATCTTCTTTTCTTCGGCAATCACAAGGGACTCGGCCAACCGGCTGCTGGTTGCAGCGCATTTGGAAGATTTCTTGTAATCGCCGGCTATGGTGATGATGCCCTTGGCGCTCAGCATCTTCATCTTGAGGTAAGCATAATGGGGAACAGCCATGAACCTGGCCAAGGCAGGACGGCCAAGCAATGCATGGTAGGGGCTCTCCAAGTCTAGCACTTCAAACCAGATCGCTTCTCGGCGGAAATGATCCTTGTCCCCAAAGAGAACATCAATCTTGATCTTGCCAATGGGGGCGCAGGACAGGCCAGGTACAATGCCATGGAACACAGTCCGAGTAGGCATGAGTTTCTTCGTCTTGACGTTCAGCTTCTCCAGGGTGTCACGGTACAGGATGTTGATGCTGCTCCCGCCGTCTATCAGCACACGGGAGAAACGGGCGGCGTGTCTGTCCGTTGCAAGGGTGGCATCCAAAACCAACGCATAAGAGCCGGGAGATGGCATCATCTCTGGGTGGTCGGCCCGGCTCCAGCTGATAGGCTTTTCTGACCAGTGCATGTGCTCAGCGGGGTTGGTAGCGACCACATTGACTTCCTGGTGCTCTCGACATCTGCTATACCGGCCTTCGGGCTGGCTTGTAAAGACGACATAGGCGGCATGCTCGTCGGGGAACTCATCGTGCATAGCTCCGACTGCTGGCCGAGCGGTCGGCAGCTGCGAAGCCGGAGGTGGCGGACCAGCAGGCGGAGGCGGCGCGAGCCCTTCGCCTTTGGAGATTCGGGTGAGCCAGTGGCACTTTTGGGTTGTGTGGTTGGACGGCTTCGCGCCGCTATGGAACTTGCACGGGGCGTCGAGAGTTTGCTCATAGGAGAAGGCCGGCCGCCAAGCCGGCCTGCCGCCCTTCTGCTTCTTGGGTGCGGGCCGCCCTTCGGGCTGCCTGTCCTTGACTGTGGCCACCTGCCGACTGGTGGAGAGCGGCATGGGGCCCTTACGCTTGTGGTCGTTCTGGTACGGGCGTCGGCCGGAGTCCCCAGCCGGCGTCTTGGGCGCCGGGTTGATTACCTTCCTGGACGCGTCTACCCGGAGTTCGGTCTTCATTGAGGAGTCGGCGGTGGCGTACTTGTCCGCTATGACCAGAAGCTCGTCGAGGGTAGTCGGCTCATCGCAGAGGAGCTTGTGCTTAAGGAGGGTGCCCTCTCGGCATCCGGTGGTGAAGTATTCTATGGCTTGCACCTCGTGCACCCCTTCACAAGAGTTGCAGATCTCGGCCCAATGCGTGAGGTAGTCGTGAGTGGACTCGGCGGGGCCTTGTACGCACAAGGAGAGTTGTCTGGGCTTGGGGGCCCGCTTGTAGGTGCTGGTGAAGTTGCGGATGAAGGCCTCCATGATGTCTAGCCAGCTGTTGATGCTGTAGGGCCTGAGGCTATTGAGCCAGGTCCTCGTCGTGCCTTGCAGCATGAGGGGCACGTACTTCACGTCAACGCGCCTGTTGCCATTTGCTATTTGAACCGCTGTGGAGTAGTCGATCAACCAATCTTCCGGCTTCACGGAGCCGTTGTACTTGGGCGTGTCTCTTGGGAGCGAGAACCCTTTGGGGAAAGGCTCGTCGCGGATGCGGGGGCCGAAGCAAGGCGGGCCGACATCATCTTCTTCTTCTTCTAGCGCTAGGGATCGCGCTAGGCGGTCGATCCGATGGCAGGCGTCGTTCTCGCCGACTCCTTCATGGAGACCTAGTCGGCCGCTGAGAGTCGGATGCGCGATAGGCGATGGGGTAGGATATCTCTCCCCACGAGGCAGAGGCGGAGGCGGGTTGCCCCGCCGCTCCACGGCCCGGGGACGGCCTTCTGTGTCTCGCTCGATGGAGGTCCGGGTTCGGCTTCGGCTGGCAGCCGGCTCCTTCTCGTGTCGCACGCGGGTTTTACCCGCAGTCGGCGTCCGGGATGTCGCGCCGTGCTCTCGGCGCGGGGGAGGGCTTTCCGCGCGGGCGTCGGCTTAGGGCCGCTGTGCGGCTGCATCAATTAGTTGCTGGATGCATCTGGTCATGTGGGGGAGTTCTTCGGCCCCCAATCCGTCTAGCTCGTCTACGGCAGCCTGGGCGGCGCGCAGGTTCTCGAGTGGAGTGGTGTAGACTGGGCGGTCGACTCCTAGCGTGTCGGCGAGGGCAGCGCCGCACTGTCTAACAACGCCGGCTTGGCTTGGCCTGCTTGGGGGCGGCGTGCCAAAGGCAGCGCGGTCGGCTTCGCACTGGTGGGCCTCGGTGAGGCGTCTCATGGAAGCCAACTTCCGACCCTCCGCGAGGAGGGCGAGGCGGCGAGCCTCCAGTGCTTCGGCGTCGGCATCGGCCGGGAGGGGGATGGACAAGTCGTGGACCGCTGCATGCGGGGCGTCGAGGGCGTTCTTGCCAGAAGCGCCGCCGTGGCCGATGACCATCACCTCGGTGGTGGCACCGTCGCAGCCATCGGCCCGGGGAAGCGGGTCATTGTAGATCGCGACGTCGGTGGGGAAAGCGTCGAGCGAGGCCGTGTCGAAGTCGACAAGCCTCGGATCGGTGGAGTCAACAGACTCCAAGTCCACAGCAAGCTCGCCGGAGACGTGGAGCTGGCCGAGGAGGTTGACGAGGTGGTCGGTGCCCGCGTTAGAGGCGGGCTCGTCAGAGATGAGGGTCTCGTCAGGGAGATCGGCGAGGCCGCTCGCTGCGCAGACGTTGGCGACGCCTTGCAGCGCGTCGTGGCAAGCGCCATCGGGCGTGATGGGCTGGCTACGCTCGCTGGGGAGGAAGAGGGTTCCCGTCCAGAACAGGTCTCCGGAGGACGGTGCACCTGGCCCCACGGTGGGCGCCAAATGTCGGGTGGTAGGTGCGACATATGCCAACAGGTGGCTTATCATTGTGGGAGCCAATAAGACGTCGCCGGTGCCTGGAAGCGGGATGAGGCGAAGACATGCACGCCGGCGAATCTTACCCAGCTTCGGGGCTCTCCGTGGAGATAACACCCCTACTGCTGCTCTGCGGGGTCTCCGCATGATCACTAGATGAACGAGTGGCTACAAGATGCTCCTTGAGCTGTTTGGCGAGAAGAAGAAGAAGGGCACGACTAGCTCTCCTCTCCTCTCTATGTGGTGTCTAAAACTAGCTCAGATCAACCCTTTGCATGGGTGCCCCGGGGGGTTTATATAGGCCCACCCCCCGGGGGTACAATGGTAATCCGGCTGGGCGTGGGCCCTAGCCGTCTGTGTCTACGCTCGCCGGCTTCTGCGCCGGCTGCTGGGCGGCTAGTGGGTCCCGCCGGCTGCCGGCTCCTTGGTCGACAGGCAGGCCCCACTGTCAAGGGCCTTGTCGGTGGCTGGTCACTGTTGCCTCAAACCTAGTGACGAGGGCTTCGCCGAGGTAAGCGTGGCTACAGTGCCGCCGCTCAGCGGGCGATCGCTGTAGCCACGCCTCGTCTTGTCCCCTTAATGGGGCGTCTCCTTCGAGGGAGGAAGCAAGCCGGCTATGGGGAGCCGGCCCCGTCTTGGGCCGACTGGGGGAGGCCTAGCCGCCTTCGGGTGTCTCTCTGCCTGAAGGGGCCCACCGCCCGTGGGCCGCGCTGATAGCCCATCGTGGGTGGCATTAGGGTCAACATGGCAACAGTGCCGCGCCGGACGGGTCATGGCCACCCCGTACGGCACACTGTGCCAGGCGTGCTCCGGGATTCGGGGGTGGCAGGCTCTACTGTAGCCACGCCCCGTCATATCACCGTTATGTGGATGCAGACTTCGAGGGTACGATCTTGACCGCTTTGTGGGAGTCGGTTTCTTGCATCCGGCTTCTTGGAGCTGGCCCTCCCGTGGCTTTCTTCATGAGGGCTAAAGCCGGGCCGCCTTCCGATAGTCGGCCTGGGAGACAGCCGGCAAGGGGAAGGCGGCCCCACGTCTTGGATTCTTGAGGGCCGGATTGGCTCGTAATTTTTTCAGAAGGGCCAGGGGGAGCCGGCTAGGCTACCCATGGTCATTTACTCTGACAGTTATATTATGAGTTTATGTGTTTTGATGTACCAAAGGAGTCCGGAGTCCCGGATGAGATCGGGGACATGACGAGGAGTCTCGAAATGGTCGAGACGTAAAGATCGATATATTGGACGACTATATTCGGACATCAGAAAGGTTCCGAGTGATTCGGGTATTTTCGGGAGTACCGGGGAGTTACGGAAATTCGTATTGGGCCTTAATGGGCTATACGGAAAAGGAGAGAAAGGCCTCAAAGGGTGGCCGCACCCCTCCCCATGGGCTGGTCCGAATTGGACTAGGGAGGGGGGTGCACCCTTCCTTCCTTCTCCTTTTCCCTTCCCTTTCCTTCTCTCCTACTCCTACTACTTGGAAGGGCTCCTAGTTCTACTAGGAAAGGGGGAATCCTACTCCCGGTGGGAGTAGGACTCCCCTAGGGCACGCCATAGAGAGGGCCGGCCCCTCCCCTCCTCCACTCCTTTATATACGTGGCCAGGGGGCACCCCATAGACACAACAATTGATCTCTTGATCTCTTAGCCGTGTGCGGTGCCCCCCTCCACCATAATCCACCTCGATCATATCGGAGCGGTGCTTAGGCGAAGCCCTGCGTCGGTAGAACATCATCATCGTCACCACGCCCTCGTGCTGACGGAACTCTCCCTCAAAGCTCGGCTGGATCGGAGTTCGAGGGACGTCATCGAGTTGAATGTGTGCAGAACTCAGAGGTGCCGTGTGTTCGGTACTTGATCGGTCGGATCGTGAAGACGTACGACTACATCAACCGCGTTGTGCTAACGCTTCCGCTTTCGGTCTACGAGGGTATGTGAACAACACTCTCCCCTCTCGTTGCTATGCATCACCATGATCTTGCGTGTGCGTAGGATTTTTTTTTTGAAATTACTACATTCCCCAACAGTTTCAATGACCTAGGAGGAGCCAGAAGCGGTAGAGTGTCTCCACTGTACTAGTAGTAATTGTTTTTCTGGGTAGCTGTCGAGTGTCTCCACTGTACTAGTAGTAATTGTTTCTCTGGGCCCAAGACAAAACATCCCATCCACACTAGTAATAGTAAAATCAATTCAAAAGCACATATATTTACTGAACTGACGGATGGGTATGTCGAAGAGCAAAAAAAGGAGTTTCAGGTGGGCAAAAGAGCTTCTGAACGTGCCGGGGTTTCTATTTACAACATATTGTGGTCATAATCCAGTAAATTTTATGACCCAGGATGTTCATTCTATGGACCTGACCAATCCATTTGACCGTGACTACCGAAAACAGTGCTGGAGTTAGATGTTGTTGCCCTTTTCAATCTGGTTTTTTGTAAAACTGATGAACAATTAACCCTTGTGTTTTTGTACAGTTTGTAAGCTGGAGTTAGATGTTCCTGCCCTTTTCAACTCGGCTGTGACTGTCATATTTTCTTTGAAACAAGGCAAATGGCTTGCCATTTGTTTAATTTTGAGTGAAATATTGTAACAAATCCCAACCAAGGGAAATAACATCACTTTCGCCGGCTGCTTGAGCTCACTATGCATTACAGAAGCCAAGTGATTAGCCCCCACCAACACCCACAAATTTATTTCGAACTAGCACATCAAATGGGCTGTAAATTTTCATAGGAAAGGCCGCATGACCATGACAGATTTGGATTATGACATTTGGGACCCGCAAGGAAATAGCCTATCCAAGGTGGTGTCGACTTACTAGCAAGTCAACAAACGATTCTGCCTACCAGCCGTTGGATTGACATCCAACATTTGTCGTGTATCTTCTCTCTTGTCTTCTTCTTCCTCCAGCCGCCCAAACCAAACCACCCCATCGGTTCCACCTGCTCCCGCCTCCCATGGCTGGCTACGCCTCCGCCGCCCTACCGTACGTACCCTCCAACGTTGGCCAGTCCCTCCCTCTATTCCCCCACACGTCCTGTTATTCTCCGGCGATGTGAGCCCCAACACGCACCCGCGCCCGAACCAGTCAACCCTCGTACTCCCCTCCGCCTGCGACTGGACCGGCGCATCTTCAACGGCTCCTGTTCATTCCATCCGAGGCTTCGCCGTCGTCCTCCGCCTTGCGGCCTTGGTTCGCTCATCATGCGCGGTGCGCCACCATCTTGCGTTGTCAACATCGTCAACAACCGACAGGAACAAGGAGATGACTGTACGTGGAGAGGATGACAGTAGGGACCCAGCAGCGTCATGGTAGTACGCAAGCAAGTGCATCTATAGTACAAGCCCAAAAATACGGTTCCTCCTAATGGTTGGACATCTGGGGCTCACGCCATTGTCAACGTAGTCAATAAACGAGAGAATTACACTACGAGCGGCTGACGCCAGGGACCCAACAAGTCACGCAGTTTTTTTTGAGGAACAAGAAGTTGTTATTTATACTAGTTTTAGTGACGGATCAGGGTAACAACGGGGCTATGCGGGGGCGGGGCTATGCGGGGGCAGTGGCCTGTCTAGCCAGGGTTTTATTTATGTTTACCTCATCATGAGCCCAATTGTATTTTTTTCTTGCTGAAAATGGCTAGCCCAGTTCTATTTTTTTAAGAAATACCCAAACAAGGCCTACTTGCTTTATCGGCCCTGCTGGGCTGCAAATCTTTCAAGACAAGGAGAGTTTCATTCGGTTTGCCCAGAAATGGGTTGTACATTTTTAAAACACATCAAACCGGGAATTAGTTTCAATTTTTTTCATTACAAGATCTTAAATTCCATTGATTTTTATGCGCGGACAATTATTTGGATTTTATATTTATATAAATTATTTTTCAAAATAGTTTGAATGTGAATCGATATTTCTGTATTAAAAGTAGTTGACCGCACTGAAATATGCAAAATTTCGTATACTTTTTAACCGTGCACAATATGGGGTGTAATGCTAACAAAAAGAAGATGGCTCCAAAAAAATTCTTAAGAATTAGCAAATGGGATGTACATTATTAGAAATAATGGCAGATGGGTTGTATGATGTTTTCCACAGATTTGAGGCTGACTTGTGCACCTACTACAGGTTGACGCGTATGCTTTCATAAAAAAAAGGTTGACACACACGCAACGCCCTGTCAAGTTAGTCAACACATGAGAGCAGTGACTGTTGGATGTCCATCCAACAGTCGTCGTGCTTCTTCAATCTCTGCTCTTCATGCTCCAGCCGCTCAACCAAGCGCCGGCGGACTGCCTGCTCCCTCCTCCCGTGGGCAACTATGCTGCCGCGCAGGCCTCACGGCCCCACCGTACTCCCATCGCTGGCCTAGCCATCCCTCTACTCATCCACACATGATGTTATTCTCCGGCGACGGCAGACGAACCAGTAAACCCTCGTACTCCTCCGCGTGGGAAACAACTGTCGAGTATTCCCTGGCTCCGTGTCGTCCCCTTCCGAGGCCTCGCCATCGTCCACCGCCCTGGTGCTCTCGGCGCGGCCTGGTCAACATGGTCAATGAACGACATCCATCGGAAGTGGACTGTACGTGGAGAGGCTGACAGCTGGGTCCACGGCAGCACGCAAGGAAATGCCTCCTTATTACGCGCAAAATAATGATTCCTCCACCTGACAGCTAGGACCCACAGGAAGGGCCTCTGTATTTCACGAAAAAATGTCCCCCCCCCCCGCTGACAGGTCAGACCCACCAGCTATATCTTCGCATGCAAGGAAGTGCCTCCTTATTACGCCCAAAAAAATGAATACCCCCTGCTAGCTGGGACCCACCATATTGTTGGGCTGAGTTGTGGGCCTACTAAGTTGACGGGGACGGAAGGCTTTGTCAACTTAGTCAATACTCTAGTGACCGTATGATGTCCATCCAACGGCCATAGTGCTTCTTCAACCTCTGGTCTTCTTGCTCCAGCTGCCCAAAGCAGCGCCGGTCGTGCTGCCTGCTCCTGCCTCCCGTGGCCGGCTGTGCTACCGCGGAGGCCTCACCGCCCCTATACTACTCCCACCACTGGCCAGGCCATCCCTTCACTCACCCATACCCCCTGTTATTCTGCGGCGATGGCAGCCTCACACCGCAGCCGAACCAGTGAACGCTCGTACTCATCTCCGCATGGGCATCCACTTCCGCGTCTTGCCCGGCTCCGCGTCGTCCCCTTCCTAGGCCTCGTCGTTGTCCACCACCGTGGTGCTCTCGGCGCGGCGTGGTCAATGTGGTCAATGACCGACTTCCATCGGAAGAGTACTGTATGTGGAGAGGCTGACAGCTGGGTCCACGGCAGCCACAAGGAAGTGCCTCCTTATTACGCAGAAAATAATTATTCCTCCACCTGACAGCAGGGACCCACCGGACGGGCCACCAGTATTTTGCAAAAAAATCGTTTCCCCCTGACTGCTGGGACCTACCAGATGGGCCACCTTATTTCGCGAAAAAAATGTTCCCCCCGCTGTCAGCTCGGACCCACCGGAAGTGCCTCCTTATTACGCACAAAAAAATGAATACTCCCCCGGCTAGCTGGGACCCACCTTGGTGGGAGGCTGACTTGTGGGCCTACTAAGTTGACGGGGACGAAGGGCTTTGTCAAATTAGTCAATATGAACGATTCTAGCTCCAGTGACCATACGATGTCCATCCAACGGTCGTAGTGCTTCTTCAACCTCTGGTCTTCTTGCTCCAGCCGCCCAAAGCAGCGCCGGTCATGCCGCATGCTCCTGCCTCCCGTGGCCGGCTGTGCTACCGTAGAGGCCTCACCGCCCCCTACTATTCCCACCGCTGGCCAGGCCGTGCGGCGATGGTAGCCTCACACCACAGCCGAACCAGTGAACCCTCGTACTCCTCTCCGCGCGGGCTTCCACTGCCGCGTCTTCCCCGGCTCCTCGTCGTCCCCTTCCTAGGCCTCGCCGTCGTCCACTGCCGTGGTGCTCTCCGCGCGGCGTGGTCAACATGGTCAAGGAACGACTTCTATCGGAAGAGTACCGTACGTGGAGAGGCTGACAGCTAGGTCCACGGCCACAACCCAGTTTTTTTGTGATTTGCCAAGTAAGTCGCTTTGTCAGGCCTATTGGGCTGCAAATATTTCAAGACGAGGAGAGCTTTCATTCGGCTGGCCGAGAAAATGGCCCATCAGTAATGAGAAATGGGTTGTACATTTTTAAAACACATTAAACCGGCAATTAGTTTCAAATATCTTTTTTTTCATTTCAAGATTTTAAATTACATTAATTTTTATGCATGGAGAATTTGTTGGATTTTATATTGATATACATTTATTTTTAAAATTAGTTTGAATGTGAGTCGAAATTTCGGGATTAAAAACAGTTCGGACCGCACCGAAATATGCAAAATTTCGTATAATTTTTTAACCGTGGCCACAATATGGGCTGTAATGCTAACAAAAAGAATATGGGTTCCAAAAAAACCTTAAGAATTAGCAAATGGTCTGTAAATTATTAGAAATAATGGCAGATGGGTTGTATGCTATTTTCCACAGATTTGAGGCTTTCCTAAACAAAGGTTGACGCACAAGCACTGACTGTTGGATGTCCATCCAACGGCCGTCGTGCTTCTTCAATCTCTGCTCTTCCTGCTCCAGCCGCTCAAACAAGTGCCGACGGGACTGCCTGCTCCCTCCTCCCCGCGGCTGGCTGTGCTGCCGCGCAGGCCTCACCGCCCCACCGTACTCCCATCGTTGGCCTAGCCATCCCTCTACTCACCCACACCTGTTGTTATTCTCCGGCGACGGCAGACAAACCAGTAAACCCTCGTACAGTCGTACTCCCCTCCGCGTGGGAAACAACTGCCGAGTCTTCCCTGCCTTCGTGTCATCCCCTTCCTAGGCCTCGCCGTCGTCCACCACCGTGGTGCTCTCGGCGCGGCGTGGTCAATGTGGTCAATGACCGACTTCCATCGGAAGAGTACTGTGCATGGAGATGCTGACAACTGGGTCCACGGCCGCAGCAAGGAAGTGCCTCCTTATTACGCGCAAAATAATTATTCCTCCACCTGACAGCAGGCACCCACCGGACGGGCCACCGTATTTCACGAAAAAAACGTTTCCCCTGACTGCTGGGACCCACCAGCTACACCTTCGCACGCAAGGAAGTGCATCCGGGCAAAAAAAACAAAACGATTCGCCCCCCTGACTGCTGGGACCCACCAGCTACATCTTCGCACGCAAGGAAGTGCCTGGCAGTCGGGACCCACCTGGTCGAACCATACGTAGCGTTGTCATTCTGGTCGCGAACGTGTACGTACATATATACTGGTGGATGTAGAGGCACGCACGTATCGTAGTAGAGGCGCGTACGTGTTGTAGTAGAGGCGCGCACGTAGCATGTACACGTACGTACAACGGCCAGGGTGCAAGAAAGAAAATACGGCCACGTATGTGTACATACGGGCGGGGTCTCGAACGCCTACTCGCACATACGTACGGCCAGGGATCGTGTACATGACTGGGTCGGAACGAAGAAACAGCGTCGTCGTCGTGTTCATGGGGAGGCAACGAAATGCGTTGTGTTCATGGGGAGGCAACAGAATGCGTCTTTTTCATCGGGAGGCAATGGAACGCATGGGAGCCAGTCGGCTGGGTCGGAACGGAATGCATGGTCGTGTTCATCAGGAGGGCTTGGATGGAACAGGCAATGGAAACGAGGCCTGGCGTACCGCACAACAGAGGAAACGGACCTCCTACGTTCGAAACGGGGTCCTGTTGATCGGGAGTGGTCTGGCGTACCGCAAAACGGAGGTAACAGACGTCCTTCAGTGTAAACGGGGGTCCTGTTGATCGGGAGGGTGTGGCATACCGCAAAACAGATAAAACGGACTTGTGTTGGAGCGCCACGGTCGAGACGGGGGTCCTGTTCATCGGGAGGGGTGTGGCATACCGCAAAACGGGACTCCACGGGATACTGTTCATCTCCAATGTCGACCTCCTCCAGCCTCCACGGGCTACCGTCGACCTCCTCCAGCCTCCACGGGCTCCTGTTCATCCAGCTTCCACCGCGCGCTACTCCACCGGCTACTGTTCAACCACCCCTCCACGGGCACCCCTCCATCGTCTACTGTTCATCCAGCCCTCCACACCACGGGGTCCTATTCAACCACCCCTCCAGGGGCACGCCTCCACTGTCTACTGTTCATCCAGCCCTCCAGCACACCACGGGGTCATGTTCATCCAGAGGCAACGCCACCGCTCACTGTTCATCCAAACCCCCCGCAACGCTCACTGTTCATCCCAGAGGCAGCATCGATCAGCTTCAGTTAGCAGCAGTAGCGAAGGAATCGCTCAATCGGGTTCAGTTAAAAGCCATCGAGCGATCGCTCGGGTTTAGTAACGTGTAGCCTGCAGTGCAATCGCTCGGGTTCAGTTAGAGCCCAACGCCTCGCTCGGGTTCAGTTAGAGCCAACGCCTCGCACACACGCGCGTACGTGTACGAGAGAAACGCGCATCGCTAGGCCCCCGACCTCCCACCGTAACTGGGAACTCGCCGAAATTTTCCTCGCCCTTGCTTCTACCACGGTTTTTTCCGTCATGGACGGCCCAAAGAATGTCATGCAGCTGCGTCTTCGACCCGCCCAGGACGAAAAGCCCATTTTCTGTCATGATTTTTTGTCATAGAAGTAGGAGCCCACCACATCTATGATGATACCGGGTTTTGTCACAATTATCGTCATAGAAGTGTCATATGTATGACAGAAAAAAAATTCTTTCGGCCCAAAATGTCACGGATGTGTCTTTTTTTTGTAGTGCCGGTACTCCGAAAAATACCCGAATCACTCGTAACCTTTCCGATGTCCGAATATAGTCGTCCAATATATCAATCTTTACGTCTTGACCATTTCGAGACTCCTCGTCATGTCCCCGATCTCATCCGGGACTCCGAACTACCTTCGGTACATCAAATCACATAACTCATAATACAAATCGTCACTGAAACTTTAAGCGTGTGGACCCTAAGGGTTCGAGAACTATGTAGACATGACCGAGACATGTCTTCGGTCAATAATCAATAGCGGAACCTGGATGCTCATATTGGTTCCTACATATTCTACGAAGATCTTTTATCAGTCAAACCGCATAACAACATACGTTGTTCCTTTGTCATCGGTATGTTACTTGCCCGAGATTCGATCGTTGGTATCTCAATACCTAGTTCAATCTCGTTACCGGCAAGTCTCTTTACTCGTTCGGTAACACATCATCCTGCAACTAACTCATTAGTTGCAATACTTGCAAGGCTTATAGTGATGTGCATTACCGAGTGGGCCCAGAGATACCTCTCCGACAATCGGAGTGACAAATCCTAATCTCGAAATACGCCAACCCAACAAGTACCTTCAGAGACACCTGTAGAGCACTTTATAATCACCCAGTTACGTTGTGACGTTTGGTAGCACACAAAGTGTTCCTCCGGTAAACGGGAGTTGCATAATCTCATAGTCATAGGAACATGTATAAGTCATGAAGAAAGCAATAGCAACAAACTAAACGATCAAGTGCTATGCTTACGGAATGGGTCAAGTCAATCACATCATTCTTCAATGATGTGACCCTGTTAATCAAATGACAAGTCATGTCTATGGCTAGGAAACTTAACCATCTTTGATTCAACGAGCTAGTCAAGTAGAGGCATACTAGTGACACTCTATTTGTCTATGTATTCACACATGTATTATGTTTCCGGTTAATACAATTCTAGCATGAATAATAAACATCTATCATGAAATAAGGAAATAAATAATAACTTTATTATTGCCTCTAGGGCATATTTCCTTCAGTCTCCCACTTGCACTAGAGTCAATAATCCAGTTCACATCGCCATGTGATTTAACATCAATAGTTCACATCACCATGTGATTAACACCCATAGTTCACATCGTCATGTGACCAACACCCAAAGGGTTTACTAGAGTCAATAATATAGTGCACATCACTATGTGATTAATACCCAAAGAGTACTAAGGTGTGATCATGTTTTGCTTGTGAGGGAAGTTTAGTCAATGGGTCTGCCACATTCAGATCCGTATGTATTTTGCAAATTTCTATGTCAACAATGCTCTGTATAGAGCTACTCTAGCTAATTGCTCCCACTTCCAATATGTATCCAGATTGAGACTTTGAGTCATCTGGATTTGTGTCAAAACTTGCATCAACGTAACCCTTTACGATGAACCTTTTGTCACCTCCATAATCGAGAAACATATCCTTATTCCACTAAGGATAATTTTGACCAATGTCCAGTGATCTACTCCTAGATCACTATTGTACTCCCTTGCCAAACTCAGGGCAGGGTATACAATAGATCTGGTACACATCATGGCATACTTTATAGAACCTATGGCTGAGGCATAGGGAATGACTTTCATTCTCTCTCTATCTTCTGCCGTGGTCGGGTTTTGAGTCTTACTCAACTTCACACCTGGTAACACAGGCAAGAACTCCTTATTTGATTGTTCCATTTTGAACTACTTCAAAATCTTGTCAAGGTATGTATTCATTGAAAAAACGTATCAAGCGTCTTGATCTATCTCTATAGATCTTGATGCTCAATATGTAAGCAGCTTCACCGAGGTCTTTCTTTGAAAAACTCCTTTCAAACATTCCTTTATGCTTTGCAGAATAATCTACATTATCTCCAATCAATAATATGTCATTCACATATACTTATTAGAAATGTTGTAGTGCTCCCACTCACTTTCTTGTAAATACAGGCTTCACCGCAAGTCTGTATAAAACTATGTGCTTTGATCAACTTATCAAAGCGTATATTCCAACTCCGAGATGCTTGCACCAGTCCATAGATGGATCGCTGGAGCTTACATATTTTTTAGCACCTTTAGGATTGAAAAAACTTTCTTGTTGCATCATATACAACTCTTCTTTAATAAATCCATTAAGGAATGTAGTTTTGTTTATCCATTTGCGAGATTTCATAAAATGTGGCAATTGCTAACATGATTCGGACAGACTTAAGCATGGACATGAGTGAGAAACTCTCACCGTAGTCAAAACCTTGAACTTGTCAAAAACCTTTTGCGACAATTCTAGCTATGTAGATAGTAACACTACTATCAGCATCTGTCTTCCTCTTGAAGATCCATTTATTCTCAATGGCTCGCCGATCTTTGGGAAAGTCAATCAAAGTCCATACTTTATTCTTATACATGGATCTCATCTCAGATTTCATGGCCTTAAGCCATTTCACGGAATCTGGGCTCATCATCGCTTCCTCATAGTTTGTAGGTTCATCATGGTCAAGTAACATGACCTCCAGAATAGGATTACCGTACCACTCTGGTGCGGATCTCACTCTGGTTTACCTACGAGGTTCGGTAGTAACTTGATCTGAAGTTACATGATCATCAACATTAGCTTCCTCACTAATAGGTGCAGTAGTCACAGGAATAGATTTCTGTGATGAACTACTTTCCAATAAGGGAGCAGGTACATTTACCTCATCAAGTTCTACTTTCCTCCCACTCACTTCTTTCGAGAGAAACTCCTTCTCTAGAAAGGATCCATTCTCAGCAATGAATATCTTGCCTTCGGATCTGTGATAGAAGGTGTACCCAACATTTTATTTTGGGTATCCTATGAAGACACACTTCTCCGATTTGGGTTTGAGCTTATCAGGTTGAAATTTTTTCACATAAGCATTGCAACCTCAAACTTTAAGAAATGACAGCTTAGGTTTCTTGTCAAACCATAGTTCATATGGTGTCATCTCAACGGATTTAGATGGTGCCCTATTTAATGTGAATGTAGCTGTCTCTAATGCATAATCCCAAAACGATAGTGGTAAATCAGTAAGAGACATCATAGATCGCACCATATCTAATAAAGTATGATTACGACGTTCGTACACACCATTACACTGTGGTGTTCCAGGTGGCGTGAGTAGTGAAACTATTTCACATTGTTTTAACTGAAGGCCAAACTCGTGACTCAAATATTTTACTTCTGCGATCATATCGTAGACACTTTTATTTTTGTTACGATGATTCTCCACTTCACTCTAAAATTCTTTGAACTTTTCAAATGTTTCAGACTTGTGTTTCATCAAGTAGATATACTCATATCTGCTCAAATCATCTGTGAAGATCAGAAAATACTGATACGTGCCGCGAGCCTCAATATTCATCGGACCACATACATCAGTATGTATGATTTCCAACAAATCTATTGCTCGCTCCATTGTTCCGGAGAACGGAGTCTTAGTCATCTTGCCCATGAGGCATGGTTCGCAAGCATCAACTGATTCATAATCAAGTGATTCCAAAAGCCCATTAGCATGGATTTTCTTCATGCGCTTTACACCAATATGACCTAAATGGCAGTGCCACAAATAAGTTGCACTATCATTATTAACTTTGCATCTTTTGGCTTCAATATTATGAAAATGTGTATCACCATGATCGAGATCCAACAAACAATTTTCATTGGGTGTATGACCATAGAAGGTCTTATTCATGTAAACAGAACAACAATTATTCTCTAACTTACATGAATAACCGTATTGCAATAAACATGATCCAATCATATTCATGCTCAGCGCAAATACTAAATAACATTTATTTTAGGTTTAACACTAATCTCGAAAGTATAGGGAGTGTGCGACAATGATCATATCAATCTTGGAACCATTTCCAATACACATCGTCACTTCACCCTTAACTAGTCTATGTTCATTCTGCAACTCCCGTTTCGAGTTACTATTCTTAGCAACTGAACTAGTTTCTGTTGGAAATATGCCCTAGAGGCAATAATAAAATGGTTATTATTATATTTCCTTGTTCATGATAATTGTCTATTGTTCATGCTATAATTGTGTTAGCTGGAAATCATAATACATGTGTCAATACATAGACCACAACATGTCCCTAGTGAGCCTCTAGTTGACTAGCTCGTTGATCAAAAGATAGTCATGGTTTCCTGACTATGGACATTGTATGTCATTGATAATGGGATCACATCATTAGGAGAATGATGTGATGGACATGACCCAATCCTAAGCATGGCTCAAAGATCGTGTAGTTCGTTTGCTATAGCTTTTCCGAATGTCAAGTATCATCTCCTTAGACAATGAGATTGTGCAGCTCCCGGATACCATAGGAGTGCTTTGGGTGTGCCAAACGTCACAAGATAACTAGGTGACTATAAAGGTGCACTACGGGTATCTCCGAAAGTGTCTGTTGGGTTGGCACGAATCAAGACTGGGATTTGTCACTCCGTATGACGGAGAGGTATCTCTGGGCCCACTCAGTAATGCATCATCATAATGAGCTCAATGTGACCAAGTGGTTGATCACGGGATCATGCATTACAGTACGAGTAAAGTGACTTGCCGGTAACGAGATTGAACGAGGTATTGCGATACCGATGATCGAGTCTCGGGCAAGTAACGTACCGATTGACAAAGGGAATTGTATACGGGATTGATTGAATCCTCGACATCGTGGTTCATCCGATGAGATCATCGAGCAGCATGTGGGAGCCAACATGGGTATCCAGATCCCGCTGTTGGTTATTGACCGGAGAGTCATCTCGGTCATGTCTGCGTGTCTCCCGAACCCGTAGGGTCTACACACTTAAGGTTCGGTGATGCTAGGGTTGTTGGGATATTACTATACGGTAACTTGAAAGTTGTTCGGAGTCCCGGATGAGATCCCGAACGTCACGAGGAGTTCCGGAATGGTCCGGAGGTGAAGATTTATATATAGGAAGTCAAGTTTCGGCCATCGGGAAAGTTTCGGGGGTAATCGGTATTGTACCGGGACCACCGGAAGGGTCCCGGGGGTCCACCGGGTGGGGCCACCTATCCCAAAGGGCCCCATGGGATTAAGTGGGAGGGGAACCAGCCCCTAGTGGGCTGGTGCGCCCCCCTTGGGCCTTCCCCTGCGCCTAGGGTTGGAAACCCTAGTGGTGGGGGGCACCCCACTTGGCTTGGGGGGCAAGCCACCCCCCTTGGCCGCCCCCCCCTTGGAGATCCCATCTCCTAGGGTCGGCGCCCCCCTAGGGGTCCTATATATAGTGGGGGGAGGGAGGGCAGCCGCACCCTAGCCCCTGGCGCCTCCCTCTCCCTCCCGTGACACCTCTCCCTCTCGCTAAGCTTGGCGAAGCCCTGCCGAGATCGCCGTTGCTTCCACCACCACGCCGTCATGCTGCTGGATCTCCATCAACCTCTCCTTCCCCCTTGCTGGATCAAGTTGGAGGAGATGTCTTTCCAACCGTATGTGTGTTGAACGTGGAGGTGTCGTCCTTTCGGCGCTAGGTCATTGGTGATTTGGATCACGACGAGTACGACTCCATCAACCCCGTTCTCTTGAACGCTTCCGCTCGCGATCTACAAGGGTATATAGATGCACTCCCCTCTCCCTCGTTGCTAGATGACTCCATAGATTGATCTTGGTGATGCATAGAAAATTTTAAAATCCTGCTACATTCCCCAACAGTGGCATCATGAGCCAGGTCTATGCGTAGTTTCTATGCACGAGTAGAACACAAAGCAGTTGTGGGCGTCGATATTGTCAATTTACTTGCCGTTACTAGTCTTATCTTGATTCGGCAGCATCATGGGATGAAGCGGCCCGGACCGACCTTACACGTACGCTTACGTGAGACTGGTTCCACCGACTGACACGCACTAGTTGCATAAGGTGGCTAGCGAGTGTCTGTCTGTCCCACTTTAGTCGGATCGGATTCGATGAAAAGGGTCCTTATGAAGGGTAAATAGAAATTGGCATATCACGTTGTGGTTTTGGCGTAGGTAAGAAACGTTCTTGCTAGAAACCTATAGCAGCCACGTAAAAACTTGCAACAACAATTAGAGGACGTCTAACTTGTTTTTGCAGCATGTGCCATGTGATGTGATATGGCCAAAAGGATGTAATGAAAGATATATATATGTGATGTATGAGATTGATCATGTTCTTGTAATAGGAATCACGACTTGCATGTTGATGAGTATGACAACCGGCAGGAGCCATAGGAGTTGTCTTAATTTATTTATGACCTGCGTGTCAACATAAACGTCATGTAATTACTTTACTTTATTGCTAAACCGTTAGCCATAGTAGGAGAAGTAATAGATGACGAGACAACTTCAAGAAGACACGATGATGGAGATCATGATGATGGAGATCATGGTGTCATGCCGGTGACAACGATGATCATGGAGCCCCGAAGATGGAGATCAAAAGGAGAAAATGATATTGGCCATATCATGCCACTATTTGATTGCATGTGATGTTTATCATGTTTTAAATCTTATTTGCTTAGAACGACGGTAGCTTAAATAAGATGATCCCTCGTAATAATTTCAAGAAAGTGTTCCCCCTAACTGTGCACCGTTGCGAAGGTTCGTTGTTTCGAAGCACCACATGATGATCGGGTGTGATAGATTCTAACGTTCGAATACAACGGGTGTAAGCCAGATTTACACACGCAATACACTTAGGTTGACTTGACGAGCCTAGCATGTACAGACATGGCCTTGGAACACGGAAGACCGAAAGGTCGAGCATGAGTCGTATAGAAGATACAATCAACATGAAGATGTTCACCAATGTTGACTAGTCCGTCTCACATGATGATCGGACACGGCCTAGCTGACTCGGATCATGTTTCACTTAGATGACTAGAGGGATGTCTATCTGAGTGGGAGTTCATTGAATAATTTGATTAGATGAACTTAATTATCATGAACTTAGTCTAAAATCTTTACAATATGTCTTGTAGATCAAATGGCCCATGTTGCCCTCAACTTCAACGCGTTCCTAGAGAAAACCAAGCTGAAAGATGATGGCAGCAACTATACGCACTGGGTCCGGAACCTGAGGATCATCCTCATAGCTGCCAAGAAAGTTATGTCTTAGAAGCACCGCTAGGTGACGCACCCATCCCAGAGAACCAAGACGTTATGAACGCTTGGCAGTCATGTGCTGATGATTACTCCCTCGTTCAGCGCGACATGCTTTACCGCTTAGAACCGGGGCTCCAAAAGCATTTTGAGAAACACGGAGCATATGAGATGTTCGAAGAGCTGAAAATGGTTTTCCAAGCTCATGCCCGGGTCGAGAGATATGAAGTCTCCGACAAGTTCTTCAGTTGTAAGATGGAGGAAAATAGTTCTGTCAGTGAGCACATACTCAAAATGTCTGGGTTGCATAACCACTTGACTCAGCTCGGAGTTAATCTCCCAGATGACGCGGTCATTGACAGAATCCTTCAGTCACTTCCACGGAGCTACAAGAGCTTTGTGATGAACTTCAATATGCAGGGGATGGAAAAGACCATTCCCGAGGTATATTCAATGCTGAAATCAGCGGAGGTGGAAATCAAAAAGGAACATCAAGTGTTGATGGTGAATAAAACCACTAAGTTCAAGAAAGGCAAGGGTAAAAAGAACTTTAAGAAGGACGGCAAGGGAGTTGCCGCGCCCGGTAAGCAAGCTGCGTGGAAGAAGCCAAAGAATGGACCCAAGCCCGAGACTGAGTGTTTTTATTGCAGGGGAAGTGGTCACTGGAAGCGGAACTGCCCCAAATATTTAGCGGAGAAGAAGGCCGGCAACACTAAAGGTATATGTGATATACATGTAATTGATGTGTACCTTACCAGTACTCGTAGTAGCTCCTGGGTATTTGATACCGGTGCGGTTGCTCACATTTGTAACTCAAAGCAGGAGCTGCGGAATAAGCGGAGACTCGCGAAGGACGAGGTGACGATGCGCGTCGGGAATGGTTCCAAGGTCGATGTGATCGCCGTTGGCACGCTACCTCTACATTTACCTATGGGATTAGTTTTAAACCTCAATAATTGTTATTTAGTGCCAGCTTTGAGCATGAACATTGTATCAGGATCTCGTTTAATTTGATATGGCTACTCATTTAAATCCGAGAATAATGGTTGTTCTATTTATATGAGAGATATGTTTTATGGTCATGCTCCGCTGGTGAATGGTTTATTCTTAATGAATCTCGAGCGTAATGTTACACATATTCATAGTGTGAATACCAAAAGATGTAATGTTGATAATGATAGTCCCACATACTTGTGGCACTGCCGCCTTGGTCACATAGGTGGCAAACGCATGAAGAAGGTCCATGCAGATGGACTTTTGGAGTCTCTTGATTACGAATCATTTGACACGTGCGAACCATGCCTCATGGGTAAAATGACCAAGACTCCGTTCTCAGGAACAATGGAGCGAGCAACCAACTTATTGGAAATCATACATACTAATGTGTGTGGTCCAATGAGTGTTGAGGCTCGCGGTGGCTATCGTTATGTTCTCACCATCACTGATGACTTGAGTAGATATGGGTATGTCTACTTAATGAAACACAAGTCTGAGACCTTTGAAAAGTTCAAGGAATTTCAGAGTGAGGTCGAGAATCAACGTGACAGGAAAATCAAGTTCTTGCGATCAGATCATGGGGGAGAATACTTGAGTCACGAATTTGGCACACACTTAAGGAAATGTGGAATAGTTTCACAACTCACGCCGCCTGGAACACCTCGGCGTAATGGTGTGTCCAAACATCGTAATCGCACTCTATTGGATATGGTGCGATCTATGATGTCTCTTACCAATCTACCGCTGTCATTTTGGGGCTATGCTTTAGAGACTGCCGCATTCACTTTAAATAGGGCTCCGTCGAAATCCGTTGAGACGACACCGTATGAATTATGGTTTGGGAAGAAACCTAAGCTGTCGTTTCTAAAAGTTTGGGGATGCGATGCTTATGTCAAGAAACTTCAACCTGAAAAGCTCGAACCCAAGTCGGAAAAATGCGTCTTCATAGGATACCCTAAAGAAACTATTGGGTATACCTTCTACCTCAGATCTGAAGGCAAGATCTTTGTTGCCAAGAATGGATCCTTTCTAGAGAAAGAGTTTCTCTCGAAAGAAGTAAGTGGGAAGAAAGTAGAACTTGATGAAGTATTACCTCTTGAACCGGAAAGTGGCGCAACTCAAGAAAATGTTCCTGAGGTGCCTGCATCGACTAGAGAGGAAGTTGATGATGATGATCATGAAACTTCAGATCAAGTTGCTACTGAACTTCGTAGGTCCACAAGGACACGTTCCGCACCAGAGTGGTACGGCAACCCTGTCTTGGAAATCATGTTGTTAGACAACGGTGAACCTTCGAACTATGAGGAAGCAATGGCGGGCCCAGATTCCGACAAATGGCTGGAAGCCATGAAATCCGAGATAGGATCCATGTATGAAAACGAAGTATGTACTTTGACTGACTTGCGCGATGATCAGCGAGCCATAGAAAATAAATGGATCTTAAGAAGAAGACAGATGCGGATGGTAATTGACCATCTATAAAGCTCGGCTTGTCGCTAAGGGTTATCGACAAGTTCAAGGGGTTGACTACGATGAGACTTTCTCACCCGTAGCGAAGCTGAAGTCCATCCGAATCATGTTAGCAATTGCCGCATTCTATGATTATGAGATATGGCAAATGGACATCAAAACGGCATGCCTTAATGGTTTCCTTAAGGAAGAATTGTATATGATGCAGCCAGAAGGTTTTGTCGATCCTAAGAATGCTGACAAGGTGTGCAAGCTCCAACGCTCGATCTATGGGCTGGTGCAAGCATCTCGGAGTTGGAACATTCGTTTTGATGAGATGGTCAAAGCGTTTGGGTTTACGCAGACTTATGGAGAAGCCTTCATTTACAAGAAAGTGACTGGGAGCTCTGTAGCATTTCTCATATTGTATGTGGATGACATACTGTTGATGGGAAATGATATAGAATTCTTGGAAAGCATAAAGGCCTACTTGAACAAGTGTTTTTCAATGAAGGATCTTGTAGAAGCTGCTTAGATATTAGGCATCAAGATCTATAGAGATAGATCGATACGCCTCATTGGTCTTTCACAGAGTACGTACCTTGACAAGATATTGAAGAAGTTCAATATGGATCAGTCAAAGAAGGGGTTCTTGCCTGTATTGCAAGGTACGAGATTGAGCACGGCTCAATGCCCGACCACGACAAAAGATAGAGAAAAGATGAGTGTCGTCCCCTATGCCTCGGCCATAGGGTCTATCATGTATGCTATGCTGTGTACCAGACCTGATGTAAACCTTGCCGTAATTTTGGTAGGAAGGTACCAAAGTAATCCCGGCATGGAACACTGGACAGCGGTCAAGAATATCCTGAAGTACCTGAAGAGGACTAAGGATATATTTCTCGTTTATGGAGGTGACAAAGAGCTCGTCGTAAAGGGTTACGTCGATGCTAGCTTTGACACAGATCTGGATGACTCTAAGTCACAAACCGGATACGTGTATATTTTGAATGGTGGGGCAGTAAGCTGGTGCAGTTGCAAGCAAAGCGTTGTGGCGGGATCTACATGTGAAGCAGAGTACATGGCAGCCTCAGAGGCAGCACAAGAAGCAATCTGGGTGAAGGAGTTCATTACCGACCTAGGAGTCATTCCCAATGCGTCGGGCCCGATTACTCTCTTCTGTGACAACACTGGAGCTATTGCCCTTGCCAAGGAGCCCAGGTTCCATAGGAAGACCAGGCATATCAAGCGTCGCTTCAATTCCATTCCGTGAAAGTGTTCAAAATGGAGACATAGATATTTGTAAAGTACATACAGACCTAAATGTAGCAGATCGTTGACTAAACCTCTCCCTAGAGCAAAACATGATCAACACCAGAACTCTATGGGTGTTCGATTCATCACAATGTAACTAGATTATTGACTCTAGTGCAAGTGGGAGACTGTTCGAAATATGCCCTAGAGGCAATAATAAAATGGTTATTATTATATTTCCTTGTTCATGATAATTGTCTATTGTTCATGCTATAATTGTGTTATCTGGAAATCATAATACATGTGTGAATACACAGAACACAACATGTCCCTAGTGAGCCTCTAGTTGACTAGCTCGTTGATCAAAAGATAGTCATGGTTTCCTGACTATGGACATTGGATGTCATTGATAACGGGATCACAGCATTAGGAGAATGATGTGATGGACAAGACCCAATCCTAAGCATGGCTCAAAGATCGTGTAGTTCATTTGCTATAGCTTTTTCGAATGTCAAGTATCATCTCCTTAGACCATGAGATTGTGCAGCTCCCGGATACCGTAGGAGTGCTTTGGGTGTGCCAAACGTCACAACGTAACTGGGTGACTATAAAGGTGCACTACGGGTATCTCCGAAAGTGTCTGTTGGGTTGGCACGAATCGAGACTGGGATTTGTCACTCCGTATGACGGAGAGGTATCTCTGGGCTCACTCGGTAATGCATCATCATAATGAGCTCAATGTGACCAAGTGGTTGATCACGGGATCATGCATTACGGTACGAGTAAAGTGACTTGCCGGTAACGAGATTGAACGAGGTATTGGGATACCGACGATCGAGCCTCGGGCAAGTAACGTACCGATTGACAAAGGGAATTGTATATGGGATTGATTGAATCCTCGACATCGTGGTTCATCCGATGAGATCATCAAGGAGTATGTGGGAGCCACCATGGGTATCTGTTGGAAATATGCCCTAGAGGCAATAATAAATTGATTATTATTATATTTCCTTGTTCATGATAATCGTTTATTATCCATGCTAGAATTGTATTGATAGGAAACTCAGATACATGTGTGGATACATAGACAACACCATGTCCCTAGTAAGCCTCTAGTTGACTAGCTCGTTAATCAATAGATGGTTACGGTTTCCTGACCATGGACATTGGATGTCGTTGATAACGGGATCACATCATTAGGAGAATGATGTGATGGACAAGACCCAATCCTAAGCCTAGCACAAGATCATGTAGTTCGTATGCTAAAGCTTTTCTAATGTCAAGTATCATTTCCTTAGACCATGAGATTGTGCAACTCCCGGATACCGTAGGAGTGCTTTGGGTGTGCCAAACGTCACAACGTAACTGGGTGGCTATAAAGGTACACTACGGGTATCTCTGAAAGTGTCTGTTGGGTTGGCACGAATCGAGATTGGGATTTTGTCACTCCGTGTAAACGGAGAGGTATCTCTGGGCCCACTCGGTAGGACATCATCATAATGTGCACAATGTGACCAAGGGGTTGATCACGGGATGATGTGTTACGGAACGAGTAAAGAGACTTGCCGGTAACGAGATTGAACAAGGTATCGGTATACCGACGATCGAATCTCGGGCAAGTACCATACCGCTAGACAAAGGGAATTGTATACGGGATTGATTGAGTCCTTGACATCGTGGTTCATCCGATGAGATCATCGTGGAACATGTGGGAGCCAACATGGGTATCCAGATCCCGCTGTTGGTTATTGACCGGAGAACATCTCGGTCATGACTACATGTCTCCCGAACCCGTAGGGTCTACACACTTAAGGTTCGATGACGCTAGGGTTATAAAGGAAGTTTGTATGTGGTTACCGAATGTTGTTCGGAGTCCCGGATGAGATCCCGGACGTCACGAGGAGTTCCGGAATGGTCCGGAGGTAAAGATTTATATATAGGAAGTCCTGTTTCGGCCATCGGGACAAGTTTCGGGGTCATCGGTATTGTACCGGGACCACCGGAAGGGTCCCGGGGGCCCACCGGGTGGGGCCACCTGCCCCGGGGGGCCACATGGGCTGTAGGGGGTGCGCCTTGGCCTACATGGGCCAAGGGCACCAGCCCCTAGAGGCCCATGCGCCAAGATATAGGAAAAAGGGGAGAGTCCTAAAGGGGGAAGGCACCTCCGAGGTGCCTTGGGGAGGATGGACTCCTCCCCCCCTCTTAGCCGCACCCCTTCCTTGGAGGAAGGGGCAAGGCTGCGCCTCCCCCCTCTCCCCTGCCCCTATATATAGTGGAGGGGAGGGAGGGCATCCATACCTGAGCCCTTGGCGCCTCCCTCCCTCCCGTGACACCTCCTCCTCTCCCGTAGGTGCTTGGCGAAGCCCTGCAGGATTGCCACGCTCCTCCATCACCACCACGCCGTTGTGCTGCTGCTGGATGGAGTCTTCCTCAACCTCTCCCTCTCTCCTTGCTGGATCAAGGCGTGGGAGACATCGTCGAGCTGTACGTGTGTTGAACGCGGAGGTGCCGTCCGTTCGGCACTAGGATCATCGGTGATCTGAATCACGACGAGTACGACTCCATCAACCCCGTTCACTTGAACGCTTCCGCTTAGCGATCTACAAGGGTATGTAGATGCACTCTCCTTCCCCTCGTTGCTAGTCTCTCCATAGATAGATCTTGGTGACACGTAGGAAAATTTTGAATTTCTGCTACGTTCCCCAACAGTGGCATCATGAGCTAGGTCTATTGCGTAGATTCTTTGCACGAGTAGAACACAAAGTAGTTGTGGGCGTCGATATTGTTCAATATGCTTGCCGTTACTAGTCTTATCTTGATTCGGCGGCATCGTGGGATGAAGCGGCCCGGACCAACCTTACACGTACGCTTACGTGAGACCGGTTCCACCGACAAACATGCACTAGTTGCATAAGGTGGCTGGCGGGTGTCTGTCTCTCCCACTTTAGTCGGATCGGATTCGATGAAAAGGGTCCTTATGAAGGGTAAATAGCAATTGGCATATCACGTTGTGGTTCATGCGTAGGTAAGAAACGTTCTTGCTAGAAACCCATAGCAGCCACGTAAAACATGCAAACAACAATTAGAGGACGTCTAACTTGTTTTTGCAGGGTATGCTATGTGATGTGATATGGCCAAAAAGGATGTGATGAATGATATATGTGATGTATGAGATTGATCATGTTCTTGTAATAGGAATCACGACTTGCATGTCGATGAGTATGACAACCGGCAGGAGCCATAGGAGTTGTCTTTATTTATTTGTGACCTGCGTGTCAACTTAAACGTCATGTAATTACTTTACTTTATTGCTAACCGTTAGCCATAGTAGTAGAAGTAATAGTTGGCGAGGCAACTTCATGAAGACACGATGATGGAGATCATGATGGAGATCATGGTGTCATGCCGGTGACGATGATGATCATGGAGCCCCGAAGATGGAGATCAAAAGGAGCAAAGTGATGATGGCCATATCATGTCACTATTTGATTGCATGTGATGTTTATCATGTTTATACATCTTATTTGCTTAGAACGACGGTAGTAAATAAGATGATCCCTTACAACAATTTCAAGAAGTGTTCTCCCCTAACTGTGCACCGTTGCGACAGTTCGTGTTTCGAAGCACCACGTGATGATCGGGTGTTAGATTCTAACGTTCACATACAACGGGTGTAAGACAGATTTACACACGCGAAACACTTAGGGTTAACTTGACGAGCCTAGCATGTACAGACATGGCCTCGGAACACGGAGACCGAAAGGTCGAACATGAGTCGTATAGAAGATACGATCAACATGAAGATGTTCACCGATGATGACTAGTCCGTCTCACGTGATGATCGGACACGGCCTAGTTTGACTCGGATCATGTAATCACTTAGATGACTAGAGGGATGTCTATCTGAGTGGGAGTTCATAAGATGAACTTAATTATCCTGAACATAGTCAAAAGGTTTTTGCAAATTATGTCGTAGCTCACGCTATAGTTCTACTGTTTAGATATGTTCCTAGAGAAAAATTAGTTGAAAGTTGATAGTAGCAATTATGCGGACTAGGTCCGTAAACTGAGGATTGTCCTCATTGCTTCATAGAAGGCTTATGTCCTTAATGCACCGCTCAGTGTGCTGAACCTCGAACGTTGTCTGTGGTTGTTGCGAACATCTGACATACACGTTTTGATAACTACGTGATAGTTCAGTTAAACGGTTTAGAGTTGAGGCACCAAAGACGTTTTTGAAACATCGCGAAACATATGAGATGTTTTGAGGGCTGAAATTGGGATTTCAGGCTCGTGCCCATGTCAAGAGGTATAAGACCTCCGATGACTTTCTTAACCTGCAAACTAAGGAGAAAAGCTCAATTGTTGAGCTTGTGCTCAGATTGTCTGAGTACAACAATCATTTGAATCGAGTGGGAGTTGATCTTCCAGATAAGACAGTGATGGTTCTCCAAAGTCATTGCCACCAAGCTGTTAGAGCTTCGTGATGAACTATAACATATCAGGGATAGATATGATGATCCTTGAGGTATTCGCGATGTTTGACACCGCGAAAGTAGAAATCAAGAAGGAGCATCAATTGTTGATGGTTGGTGAAACCACTAGTTTCAAGAAGGGCAAGGGCAAGAAGGGATACTTCATGAAACGGCAAATCAGCTGCTGCTCTAGTGAAGAAACCCAAGGTAAAACCCAAACCCGAGACTAAGTGCTTCTGTAATAAGGGGAACAACCACTAGAGCAGAATTACCCTAGATACTTGGTAGATAAGAAGGCTGGCAAGGTCGATAGAAGTATATTGGATATACATTGTGTTAATGTGTACTTTGCTAGTACTCCTAGTAGCACCAGGGTATTAGATACCGGTTCGGTTGCTAAGTGTTAGTAACTCGAAACAAAAGGCTACGGAATAAACGGAGACTAGCTAAAGGTGAGCTGACGATATGTGTTGGAAGTTTTTCCAAGCTTGATATGATCAAGCATCGCACGCTCCCTCTACCAAAGAGATTGGTGTTAAACCTAAATAATTGTTATTTGGTGTTTGCGTTGAGCATAGACATGATTGGATTACGTCTATCGCAATACGGTTATTCATTTAAGGAGAATAATGGTTACTCTGTTTATTTGAATAATACCTTCAATGGTCTTACACCTAAAATGAATGGTTTATTAAATCTCGATCGTAGTGATACACATGTTCATGCCAAAAGATAGTAATGATAGTACCACCTACTTGTGGCACTGCCACGTAAGTCATATCGGTATAAAACGCATGAAGAAGCTCCATATTGATGGATCTTTGGGCTCACTCGTTTTTGAAAAGTTTGAGACATGCGAACCATGTCTATTGGTGTATATGCATGAAGAAACTCCATGCAAATGGACCGTTTTGACTCACTTGATTTTGAATCACTTGGGACATGCAAATCATACCACATGGGCAAGATGACTGAAAAGCCTCGTTTTCAGTAAGATGGAACAAGATAGCAACTTGTTGGAAGTAACACATTTTGATGTGTGCAGTCCAATGAGTGCTGAGGCATGCAGTGAATATCGTTATGTTCTTACTTCACAGATGATTCGAGTAGATGTTGAGTATATTTACTTGATGAATCACGAGTCTGAATTATTGAAAGGTTCAAGTAATTTCAGTGTGAAGTTGAAAGATCGTCGTGACAAGAGGATAAAAGATCTATGATATGATCATAGAGATGAATATCTGAATCACGAGTTTGGCACAGAATTAAGACATTGTGGAAATTGTTTCACAACTGATACAGCCTGGAACACCATAGTGTGATGGTGTGTCCAAACGTCATAGTTGCACCCTATTGGATATGGTGCATACCATGATGTCTCTTATCGAGTTACCACTATCGTTCATGGGTTAGGCATTAGAGACAACCACATTCACTTTAAATAGGGAACCACATAATTTCGTTGAGACGACACCGTATGAACTATGGTTTAGAGAAACCTAAGTTGTCGTTTCTTAAAGTTTGGGGCTGCGACGCTTATGTGAAAAGTTTCAGGTTGATAAGCTCGAACCCAAAGCGGATAAAATGCATCTTCATAGGACACCCAAAACAGTTGGGTATACCTCCTAATTCATATCCGAAAGCAATATGGATTGTTTCTTGAATCGGGTCCTTTTTCGAGGAAAGATTTCTCTCAAAAAGTTGAGTGGGAGGATGGTGGAGACTTGATGAGGTTATTGAACCGTCACTTCAACAAGTGTGTAGCAGGGCACAGGAAGTTGTTCCTGTGGCACGTACACCAACTGAAGTGGAAGCTTATGATAGTGATCATGAAACTTTGGATCGAGTCACTACCAAACCTCGTGGGATGACAAGAATGCGTACTACTTCAAAGTGGTACGTAATCCTGTCTTGGAAGTCATGTTGCTAGACAACAATGAACCTATGAGCTATGGAGAAGCGATGGTGGGCCCGGATTCCGATAAATGGCTCGAGGCCATAAAATCCGAGAACGGGTCCATGACTTTGGAAGAAATACTTGATGGTCGTAAGGCCATTGGGTACGGATGGATTTTGAAAGGAAGACAGACAATGATGGTAAGTGTCACCATTAAGAAAGCTCGACTTGTCGTTAAGATGTTTCTCGACAAGTTCAAGGAGTTGACTACGATGAGACTTTCTCACTCGTAGCGATGCTAAGAGTCTGTTGGAATTATATTAGCGATTACTGCATTATTTATAAAATCTTGCAGATAGGATGTCAAAACATTGTTTCCTCGATGATTTTCTTGAGGAAAGGTTGTATGTGATAACCGGAAGGTTTTGTCTATCCTGAAATATGCTAATAAGTATGCAAAGCTCCAGCAATCCTTCTGAGGACTGGAGTGAGCATCTCGGAGTTGGAATGTATGCTTTGATGATGATCAAAGATTTTGGGTGTATACAAAGTTTATGAGAAACTTGTATTTCCAAAGAAGTGAGTGGGAGCACTATAGAATTTCTGATGAGTATATGTTGTTGACATATTAATGATCAGAAATGACGTAGAATTTCTGGAAAGCATATAGGGTTATTTGGAAAGTGTTTTCAATGGAAAACCTGGATTAAGCTACTTGAACATTGAGCATCAAGATAGATCAAAACGCTTAATAGTACTTTCAAATGAGCACATGCCTTGACGTGATCTTGAAGGTGTTCAAGATGGATCAGTCAAAGAAGGAGTTCTTGCCTGAGTTGTAAGGTATGAAGTTAAGACTTAAAGCTCGACCATGGCAGAATAGAGAGAAAGGAACGAAGGTCGTCCCCTATGCTTAAGACATAGGCTCTACAGTATGCTATGCTGTGTACCGCACCTGAAGTGTGCTTTACCATGAGTCAGTCAAGGGGTACAAGAGTGATCCAAGAATGGATCACAGGACAGCGGTCAAAGTTATCCTTAGTAACTAGTGGACTAAGGAATTTTCTCAATTATGGAGGTGGTAAAAGAGTTCGTCGTAAAGGGTTACGTCGATGCAAGCTTAACACCTATCCGGATAGCTCTGAGTAGAGATACCGGATACGTATAATGGAGCAACAATTTAGAATAGCTCCAAGTAGAACAGTTATTTGGAATAGCTCCAAATAGAACGTGGTAGCTGCATCTAGGAGATGACATAGAGATTTGTAAAGCACACACGGATCTGAAAGGTTCAGACCCGTTGACTATAACCTCTCTCACAAGCATAACATGATCAAACCCAGAACTCATCGAGTGTTAATCACATGGTAAATGTGAACTAGATTATTGACTCTAGTAAACTCTTTGGGTGTTAGTCACATGGGGATGTGACCTTGAGTGTTAATCACATATCGATGTGAACTAGATTATTGACTCTAGTGCAAGTGGGAGACTGTTGGAAATATGCCCTAGAGGCAATAATAAATTGATTATTATTATATTTCCTTGTTCATGATAATCGTTTATTATCCATGCTAGAATTGTATTGATAGGAAACTCAGATACATGTGTGGATACATAGACAACACCATGTCCCTAGTAAGCCTCTAGTTGACTAGCTCGTTAATCAATAGATGGTTACGGTTTCCTGACCATGGACATTGGATGTCGTTGATAACGGGATCACATCATTAGGAGAATGATGTGATGGACAAGACCCAATCCTAAGCCTAGCACAAGATCATGTAGTTCGTATGCTAAAGCTTTTCTAATGTCAAGTATCATTTCCTTAGACCATGAGATTGTGCAACTCCCGGATACCGTAGGAGTGCTTTGGGTGTGCCAAACGTCACAACGTAACTGGGTGGCTATAAAGGTACACTACGGGTATCTCTGAAAGTGTCTGTTGGGTTGGCACGAATCGAGATTGGGATTTTGTCACTCCGTGTAAACGGAGAGGTATCTCTGGGCCCACTCGGTAGGACATCATCATAATGTGCACAATGTGACCAAGGGGTTGATCACGGGATGATGTGTTACGGAACGAGTAAAGAGACTTGCCGGTAACGAGATTGAACAAGGTATCGGTATACCGACGATCGAATCTCGGGCAAGTACCATACCGCTAGACAAAGGGAATTGTATACGGGATTGATTGAGTCCTTGACATCGTGGTTCATCCGATGAGATCATCGTGGAACATGTGGGAGCCAACATGGGTATCCAGATCCCGCTGTTGGTTATTGACCGGAGAACATCTCGGTCATGACTACATGTCTCCCGAACCCGTAGGGTCTACACACTTAAGGTTCGATGACGCTAGGGTTATAAAGGAAGTTTGTATGTGGTTACCGAATGTTGTTCGGAGTCCCGGATGAGATCCCGGACGTCACGAGGAGTTCCGGAATGGTCCGGAGGTAAAGATTTATATATAGGAAGTCCTGTTTCGGCCATCGGGACAAGTTTCGGGGTCATCGGTATTGTACCGGGACCACCGGAAGGGTCCCGGGGGCCCACCGGGTGGGGCCACCTGCCCCGGGGGCCACATGGGCTGTAGGGGGTGCGCCTTGGCCTACATGGGCCAAGGGCACCAGCCCCTAGAGGCCCATGCGCCAAGATATAGGAAAAAGGGGAGAGTCCTAAAGGGGGAAGGCACCTCCGAGGTGCCTTGGGGAGGATGGACTCCTCCCCCCTCTTAGCCGCACCCCTTCCTTGGAGGAAGGGGCAAGGCTGCGCCTCCCCCCTCTCCCCTGCCCCTATATATAGTGGAGGGGAGGGAGGGCATCCATACCTGAGCCCTTGGCGCCTCCCTCCCTCCCGTGACACCTCCTCCTCTCCCGTAGGTGCTTGGCGAAGCCCTGCAGGATTGCCACGCTCCTCCATCACCACCACGCCGTTGTGCTGCTGCTGGATGGAGTCTTCCTCAACCTCTCCCTCTCTCCTTGCTGGATCAAGGCGTGGGAGACATCGTCGAGCTGTACGTGTGTTGAACGCGGAGGTGCCGTCCGTTCGGCACTAGGATCATCGGTGATCTGAATCACGACGAGTACGACTCCATCAACCCCGTTCACTTGAACGCTTCCGCTTAGCGATCTACAAGGGTATGTAGATGCACTCTCCTTCCCCTTGTTGCTAGTCTCTCCATAGATAGATCTTGGTGACACGTAGGAAAATTTTGAATTTCTGCTACGTTCCCCAACAGTATCCAGATCCCGTTGTTGGTTATTGACCGGAGAGTCGTCTCGGTCATGTCTGCGTGTCTCCCGAACCCATAGGGTCTACACACTTAAGGTTCGGTGACGCTAGGGTTGTTGGGATATTAGTATACGGTAACCCGGAAGTTGTTCAGAGTCCCGGATGAGATCTCGGACGTCATGAGGAGTTCCGGAATGGTCCAGAGGTGAAGATTTATATATAGGAAGTCAAGTTCCGGCCATCGGGAAAGTTTCGGGGGTAATCGGTATTGTACCGGAACCACCGAAAGTGTCGGGGTCCACCGGGTGGGGCCACCTATCCCGGAGGGCCCCATGGGCTGAAGTGGGAGGGGAACCAGCCCCTGGTGGGCTGGTGCGCCCCCCTTGGGCCTTCCCCTGCGCCTAGGGTTGGAAACCTTAGGGGTGGGGGCGCCCCACTTGGCTTGGGGGGCAAGCCACCCCCCTTGGCCGCCCCCCCCCCCTTGAATAGCCCATCTCCTAGGGCCGGCGCCCCCTAGGGGTCCTATATATAGTGGGGGCAGGGAGGGCGGCCGCACCCTAGCCCCTGGTGCCTCCCTCTCCCTCCCATGACACCTCTCCCTCTCGCTAAGCTTGGCGAAGCCCTGACGAGATCGCCGTTGCTTCCACCACCACGCCGTCGTGCTGCTGGATCTCCATCAACCTCTCCTTCCCCCTTGCTAGATCAAGTTGGAGGAGACATCTTCCCAACCGTACGTGTGTTGAACTCGGAGGTGCCGTCCGTTCGGCGCTAGGTCATCGGTGATTTGGATCACGACGAGTACGACTCCATCAACCCCGTTCTCTTGAACGCTTCCGCTCGCGATCTACAAGGGTATGTAGATGCACTCCCCTATCCCTCATTGCTAGATGACTCCATAGATTGATCTTGGTGATGCGTAGAAAATTTTAAAATTCCGCTACGTTCCCCAACAGTTTCAAATACTGAGGGGTTGTTATAAACACTAGTAAAGTACACATCAATAACATGTATATCAAATATACCTATGTTCACTTTGCCATCCTTCTTATCCGCCAATTACTTGGGGTAGTTTCGCTTCCAGTGACTAGTCCCTTTGCAGTAGAAGCTCTCAGTTTCAGGCTTAGGTCCAGACTTGGGTTTTTTCACTTGAGCAGCAACTTGCTTGCCGTTCTTCTTGAAGTTCCCCTTTCTTCCATTTGTCCCTTTACTTGAAACTAGTGGTTTTGTTTACCATCAACACTTGATGCTTTTCTTGATTTCTACCTTCGTCGATTTCAGCATCACGAAGAGCTTGGGAATCGTTTCCGTTATCCCTTGCATATTATAGTTCATCACGAAGTTCTACTAACTTGGTGATGGTGACTAGAGAATTCTGTCAATCACTATTTTATCTAGAAGATTAACTCCCACTTGATTCAAGCGATTGTAGTACCCAGACAATCTGAGCACATGCTCACTGCTTGAGCTATTCTCCTCCATCTTTTAGCTATAGAACTTGTTGGAGACTTCATATCTCTCAACTCGGGTATTTACTTGAAATATTAACTTCAACTCCTGGAACATCTCATATGGTCCATGACCTTCAAAACGTCTTTGAAGTCCCGATTCTAAGCCGTTTAAGCATGGTGCACTAAACTATCAAGTAGTCATCATATTGAGCTAGCCAAACGTTCATAACATCTGCATCTGCTCCTGCAATAGGTTTGTCACCTAGCGGTGCATCAAGGACATAATTCTTCTGTGCAGCAATGAGGATAAACCTCAGATCACGGATCCAATCCGCATCATTGCTACTAACATCTTTCAACTTAGTTTTCTCTAGGAACATATCAAAAATAAAACATGGGAGCTAAACGCGAGCTATTGATCTACAACATAGATATGCTAATACTACCAGGACTAAGTTCATGATAAATTTAAGTTCAATTAATCATATTACTTAAGAACTCCCACTTAGATAGACATCCCTCTAATCCTCTAAGTGATCACGTGATCCATATCAACTAAACCATGTCCGGTCATCACGTGAGATGGAGTAGTTTCAATGGTGAACATCACTATGTTGATCATATCTACTATATGATTCACGCTCGACCTTTCCATCTCAGTTTTTGAGGCCATATCTGTTATATGCTAGGCTCGTCCAGTTTAACCTGAGTATTCCGCGTGTGCAACTGTTTTGCACCCGTTGTATTTGAACGTAGAGCCTATCACACCCGATCATCACGTGGTGTCTCAGGACGAAGAACTTTCGCAATGGTGCATACTCAGGGAGAACACTTATACTTTGATAATTTAGTGAGGGATCATCTTATAATGCTACCATCAATCAAAGCAAGATAAGATGCATAAAATATAAACATCACATGCAATCAATATAAGTGATAGATGTGGCCATCATCATCTTGTGCTTGTGATCTCCATCTCGGAAGCACCGTCATGATCACCATCGTCACCGGCGCGACACCTTGATCTCCATCATAGCATCGTTGTCGTCTCGCCAATCTTTTGCTTCCACGACTATCGCTACCGCTTAGTGATAAAGTAAAGCATTATAGGGCGATTGCATTGCATACAATAAAGCGACAACCATATGGCTCCTGCTAGTTGCCGATAACTCGGTTACAAAACATGATCATCTCATACAATAAAATTTAGCATCATGTATTGACCATATCACATCACAACATGCCCTGCAAAAACAAGTTAGACGTCCTCTACTTTGTTGTTGCAAATTTTACATGGCTGCTACGGGCTTAGCAAGAACCGTTCTTACCTACGCATCAAAACCACAACGATAGTTTGTCAAGTTGGTGTTGTTTTAACCTTCGCAAGGACCGGGCGTAGCCACACTTGGTTCAACTAAAGTTGGAGAAACTGACACCCGCTAGTCACCTGTGTGCATAGCATGACGGTAAAACCAGTCTCGCGTAAGCGTACGCGTAATGTCGGTCTGGACCGCTTCATCCAACAATACCGCCAAACCAAAGTGTGACATGCTGGTAAGCAGTATGACTTATATCGCCCACAACTCACTTGTGTTCTACTCGTGCAAATTACATCAACGCATAAAACCTGGCTCGGATACCACTGTTGGGTTATGTAGTAATTTCAAAAAAATTCCTATGCACACGCAAGATCATGGTGATGCATAGCAACGGGAGGGGAGAGTGTTGTCCACGTACCCTCGTAGACCGAAAGCGGAAGCGTTAGCACAACGCGGTTGATGTAGTCGTATGTCTTCACGATCCGACCGATCCAAGTACCGAACGCACGGCACCTCTGAGTTCAGCACACGTTCAGCTCGATGACGTCACGCGAACTCCGATCCAGCAGAGCTTCACGGGAGAGTTCCGTCAGCACCATGGCGTGATGACGGTGATGATGTTGCTACCGACGCAGGGCTTCGCCTAAGCACCGCTACGATATGACCGAGGTGGAATATGGTGGAGGGGGGCACCGCACACGACTGGGAGAGGTCAACAGATCAACTTGTGTGTCTTGGGGTGCCCCCTGCCCCCGTGTATAAAGGAGCAAGGGAGGAGGAGGCTGGCCCTAGGAGGGGCGCGCCAAGGGAGTAGGATTCCCACTCCTAGTAGGAGTAGGTTTCCTCCTTTCCTAGTCCAACTAGGAGAAGGGGGGAAAGGAGGAGAGTGGAGAAGGAAGGGAGAGGGGGCCGCGCCCCAAACCCCTTGTCCAATTCGGACTGGGCTTGGGAGGGGCGCGCGCCACCTCCTGGCTGCTGCCTCTCCTTCCCACTGAGGCCCATTAAGGCCCAATACTACTTCCCTGTATTCTCGTAACTCTCCGGTACTCCGAAAAATACCTGAATCACTCGGAACCTTTCCGATGTCCAAATATAGTCGTCCAATATATCGATCTTTATGCCTCGACCATTTCGAGACTTTTCATGTCCCCGATCTTATCCGGGACTCCGAACTACCTTCGTTACATCAAATCACATAACTCATAATACAAATCGTCACTGAAACTTTAAGCGTGCGGACCCTAAGGGTTCGAGAACTATGTAGACATGACCGAGACATGTCTCCGGTCAATAACCAATAGCGGAACCTGGATGCTCATATTGGTTCCTACATATTCTACGAAGATCTTTTATCGGTCAAACTGCATAACAACATACATTGTTCCCTTTGTCATCGGTATGTTACTTGCCCGAGATTCGATCGTCGGTATCTCAATACCTAGTTCAATCTCGTTACCGGCAAGTCTCTTTACTCATTCCGTAACACATCATCCCGCAACTAACTCATTAGTTGCAATGCTTGCAAGGCTTATAGTAATGTGCATTACCGAGTGGACCCAGAGATACCTCTCCGACAATCGGAGTGACAAATCCTAATCTCGAAATACGTCAACCCAACAAGTACCTTCGGAGACACCTGTAGAGCACCTTTATAATCACCCAGTTATGTTGTGACGTTTGATAGCACACAAAGTGTTCCTTCGGTAAACGGGAGTTGCATAATCTCATAGTCATAGGAACATGTATAAGTCATGAAGAAAGCAATAGCAACAAACTAAATGATCAAGTGCTATGCTAACGGAATGGGTCAAGTCAATCATATCATTTTCGAATGATGTGACCCCGTTAATCAAATGACAACTTATGTCTATGGCTTGAAAACTTAACCATCTTTGATTCAATGAGCTAGTCAAGTAGAGGCATACTAGTGACACTCTGTTTGTCTATGTATTCACACATGTATTATGTTTTCGGTTAATATAATTCTAGCATGAATAATAAACATTTATCATGAAATAAGGAAATAAATAATAACTTTATTATTGCCTCTAGGGAATATTTCCTTCAGGTGGTATATGTAAAAATACCCTGACCTCTCGCATTCACTCGACACGTAGAAACTGAAGTTGTTGATGCGCAGAAGCCAATGAGTACAACATTAAATAGAAAGCCGAACACACTACTCAGAAGTCATCGATGGAGGAACCCGCCTTGCAATGCCGAAGATAACCTTTCTGCCGAACACCTCGTCATTGAAGACTGGTTCGGGGGCTGCTGAGGGAGTCCTGGACTAAGGGGTCCTCGAGCGTCCGACGTGTTAGCCATGGGCCGGACTAATGGGCTGTGAAGATACGAAGACCGTCGACTGCACCCGTGTCCGGACGGAACTCTCCTTGGCGACCGGATATGTAGATTCCCTTCTTTATAACTGACCTTGTGTAACCCTAAATCCTTCCGGTGTCTATATAAACCGGAGGACTTAGTTTGGATAAGGGAGATTCATTATCATAGCCATACAAGTTAGACCTTTAGGGTTTAGCCATTACGATCTCGAGGTAGATCAACTCTTGTAATACTCATATTCATCAATATCAATCAAGCAGGATGTAGGTATTGCCTCCATAGAGAGGGCCCGAACCTGGATAAACATCGTGCCCCTTGTCTCATGTTACCATCGATCTTAGACGCACAGTTCGGGACCCCTACCCGAGATTCGCCGGTTTTGACACCAACAGTGGGCGATATAAACTCAAAAAATCGTGGAAGATACGACACTGTCATCAAGGAGATTCAGTAGAGGGTTCATCATGTTAGATGTAATTTTACTTTTGAAAGTCATGACTCGAATGTAGAGGCTCATAGTTAGCAAAATTTGCTCTTTCGTTAAGCCCGGAACGCTATGTGTGGCTGGGCCATCCCCATGATCCGAGATGTATTTCATAAACTGTGGCTTTTGATCTTTATTAAAGCTCGGATTGCCCCTAGAAAAACTTAATTCGCCAGAGTTGCCTAAAAAAAACTTAATTCGACAGAGTTATCTTAGAAAAAAAAACTTAATTCGTCGGAGGAGCAAAGAAACGTGGAATGAGCCCATGCGTGTACGTGCCAGTTGGTCTTCTTCAAAGCTAAAATTAGGCCAGCGCAAGAAACCAGTTGCACCGTCAGTTGATCCCTCGCAGGTGCTGGGGCAAGAGGCCGCAACGCGCGGTGGCACCGGCCAATCCGACGTGCGGCCGCCCTGCTTCCTCTCCCGTCCAGCTCCTCCCATTCCAAATCCCCTTTCCCCCGCGTCTCCTCTCCACCTCCCTCCTCCCATCCCCTTCAAAGAGAGATGAAGGCATGGAGGGATCCACCCTAGCCGCAGACCGACAGACCCCAAGCAACCCGCAACCAGACTGAAGACCGACATGGCCCGGATCGGCGTCGCCCTGCTCGCGCTCCTGGTGGCCGCCGCGGCGGTGGCGTGCCTGCCGGCCCCGGCCTCCGCGGGCGAGCAGGACTCCATGCTGCTGACGCGCGCGGCGACCTGCGACGGCGCCGTCGGGGAGTGCGGCGTGGACGAGGACGAGGAGATGGGCACGGGCGCCTACGGCACCGGCGAGGCCCTGCGCCGGTCGCTGGCGCGCAAGCCGACGGCCAGGTACATCAGCTACGCGGCCCTGCGCGCCGACCAGGTCCCCTGCAACAAGCGCGACAAGTCCTACTACACCAACTGCGGCTCGATGCAGCAGGCCAACCCCTACACGCGCGGCTGCTCCGCCATCACGCGCTGCGCGCGCAACATGAACTGATTCGTCCTCCGTATGCCCGCCTCTGCTGCCCCGTCGATCTCGCGCGCGTACGGAGCGGAGAGGAGTGTCACCGTGTGAGCGCCTAATTAAGCACTGTGTGCGTTTGTGCTGCTTCAACATTGATCCAACAAAATTAACGACTGTTATTGTATTTGTTTGTGAGTAGATTTTGTGTATCCAACGTGTTCCTGCTACTGCCATGTGTACGCCAATTTATTCGTTTTGAAAAATGTTTGTGTATTTGAAGAAGAACAGGATTTTTATTTTATTTTCCGCCTCTATTTTGATATGCTTGTAATTTTCATGAACGGGGTTGTCATGTTGAAAGACAAGTTAGAATTTGTGGATGTATTCTACTTACTCGATTTAATTATTAAAATTCAGTATACAACGACATAACATGGTTACAGTTTTCTTATAGATATAGTAATAGTTTAATGTACACAACTATTTGGAAAGCCCATTCCCACCATGGTCACGGCCCAACACACTTGCCAGAGGCAGTGTGCATTCTCCCGTTTCCTTGGTTATAAGAAGTGACACGGACATAGATGATATCATCACGACCTCTTAATTTAGGTGGGTTTTTACACAAGGGTACTTGTGTTCCGGGCAAGCCCAACTACAAACAAAAGAAAATGTCTGTTTTCTACCCAAACCAAATAAAATCGGCTGTATCCACTCAGATGGAAGAATCCGAAGTTGGTCCCATAACCAACAAAGGCTACATAGGACGCATCCACGTATTAAGAAAAGAATGTTACTAATAAAGAAGAAAC
Source organism: Triticum aestivum (assembly GCF_018294505.1). Lineage (NCBI taxonomy): Eukaryota > Viridiplantae > Streptophyta > Magnoliopsida > Poales > Poaceae > Triticum > Triticum aestivum. Next base: position 116,870,807 of record NC_057800.1, read on the forward strand.
TAATAAGATAAGTGCGGAAAAAGATAAATGAAACCATAACTAATAATGGAATATTCGATTTGATAACCCATGCTTGGGTTGTGTGGGAGACCACACGGTCAGATTGTTGTTGGTGAGGTTCTTGCCTTTCAGAAAAAGTGTGAAGAAAAACCTGCATTTGGCCTGCACCTTAGCCTTCCAGATCTTCTTGCAATTTGCATGAGATGTTAATCTGAGGAACTGGCAGTAAGAGGAACTTCCAGTGTATGTGCCGGAGGCGCATCAGTTCCAGGAGATTGCATCTATCATCCCAGGATCGAGAACAATATGCCGCAGCCTAGTCCATAGCCTGGTGCATTGCCTGAGCTCAGGTTCAGATGAAATGTGGTGCAAGCCTGAAAGCCAGCGTTGATCATCGAGGCACGAGCTACAAATAAGCTTTTCTTGTACCAGAGGCAGAAAAGATCTGGGCCAGATGGTAAGGAGCCTCCCCGCCAGGCCAGCGATCCTGCCAGAACCTGACACGAGATCCGCAGCCCCAGGTGATGTTGGTGGAGGCGACGAACATGTCGATGTCATCCCAATCGCATGGAATCGGCGATCCAACCCAAGGGCCGTCTTGAGCGTGCCATTCCATCCATTTCCATTTGAGAGGCAGATCCCGGCCGAAGCGCTTGAGGTCGATGATGCCAAGGCCACCGAGGCATTTAGGCTGGCAGAGGATTGACTAGTTTACCACTACGATTCCTTTGTCACCATCTGGCCTGGAACACCAGAGGAAGTTTCGTCTCAGCTTGTCGATCTGCTTTATAGCCAAGATACCGAGCTTGAAAAATGGTGATTAGATACACGAGAATGGTTAAAAGCATCGAGTTAATCAGTCGCAATCGGGCATCCCCAGACATAAGCTTGCCGGGCCATCTCTGAATCTTTCATGCCAACTTGTCGAGATAGGTTGGATATCATTTCTAGTAATGTTTTTATGGTGTAGAGGTAGGCCAAGGTATATGCATGGAAACTGAAGAATAGGCACCGAAAATTGTTGTAGTAGAGTCGAAAGGTCTAAGTTGTTGCAACGAATGGGGTAGATACCGTTCTTGCTAATGTTGCAGGCGAGGCCAGAAGCGGAACTGAAGTAGGTAAGGATCTTTTGGTAAGCATAATATAAGGAAACTGGGGGTAGATGAAAAGCGCAACATCATTAGCATAGAGACTCACCCGCAGTTAAGACAACGATAAATGGATGGGAGTGAGAGCATGAATGGACACTGCTTTGGCAAGGATCGACTACAGCGGAGCGATTGCAATGGTGAATAGCATTGGTGAGAGCGGACTGCCCTAGCGCATGCCACGACAGTGAGTACAGGGTTGCCCAAGCTCTCCATTTGCCAATACCCGGAAAGAGGTGGAAGACCATAGCAGCGAGAGCAGGTGTGCCAAGACCCATCCGGGGTAGGAGCTCGAGTAAGAAGGACCAGGACACATTTTTGAACACACCAGCGATATCTAGCTTGATCAGTAAGGCCCGATCCTTGAGCTTGTGTAGATTACGGATTGCGTTCTTGACAAATACTCCCTCCGTTTTATAATATAAGACGTTTTTTGCAAGATAATATTATGAGACGGATGGGATAGAAAATTGTTATGAATGCTTAGAAAAGAACGGTGCAACAGAACGTCTAGTACACGTTACACAGTCCTACTAGTTATATGCTGCCTATTACATTTCGAAGGATCGTCGAGGCTTCACTTCCCCTTATAGCGACAAAAGAGCAAATCGCACGATTCCATGTAGAATATTCATTTTCACAACGTGCTCGACAAAACTGTGGCTCCTCCCTCTCCCCTCCGCTGCCATGGTGGTTGAGAACTGATAATGTCACCAAACCACACGTCTTCTGTGTAGTATAAATCTCTTTCTGGATCGCCGGTTAAATCCATCAGTCGTTGACCACGATCTCCCACAATCTAAATGACCACTCTCTAGTTTAGCTAAAGCGAAGTGTGCTCATCCGAACGTGCTACCTATAGCCATGGATGGAGCCAGTAGTGCAAGCGGCGGCGAAGGCTCGGCAGAGCCACATCCGTCACCGCCACCGCCAGAACGGCGGTACAAGGGCGTCCGGCTGCGGAAATGGGGCCGGTGGGTGTCGGAGATCCGCATGCCCAACAGCCGTGAGAGGATATGGCTCGGCTCCTACCCGTCCGCCGAGAAGGCGGCGCGTGCGTTCGACGCGGCAGCCGTCTGCCTCCGCGGCTCCCGCGCCGGGTCTCTCAACTTCCCGGAGTTCCCGCCCGACGTCCAGCACGTCCCTGGCATGGTGCCTACGGCCGAGTGTATCCAGGCCGCCGCCACGAGGCACGCGAACCGCGCATCGCAGGACGTGACGAGCACGAGCAATGGCATAGCTGTAGAGTCATCGCCCTCCGCTGGCAGTGCCGCTGCCTACGACGATGTGCTTGATTGGTCGTTTATGGATGCCTTACCGTCGGTGCCAGCGTCGTCGGCGCCGGGGACTAATGTTCCCGCTATGGATGATGTCATGTTCGGTTTCTCGCCGATGCCGCCTCCGACGCCGCCAGAAGAGGCGGGCGAGGATATGATCAACGATGATGGTGATGACCATGCATTTGTATCTGACCTCTGGAGGTTCTGACAGGGAATGTATTTTTTTGGCGGAATATTAACAGGGAATGTATTTTTTTGGACAGAATATTAACGGCTTATGTATTGACATGACAGATTACTCTCAAAATCCTTCCAACCACATGACACATGTGGTAAGCAATCCAAACAACTCAAAAAAAAAAAAAATCCTCCCTCCCGGTCGCTCCCGTGAGCGGCCCGGGGGGCAACCCTAGCCGCCACCCAAACTCCCTCCCCTCCCCGTCCCTCCTCCCCCGCCGGCCGAGCAAAGCCCGGCCGGCGTTGGCGGAGGCGGGGCTCTCCTCTCCCCTGTGCTCCTCCATGGTAGGCCGGCACGGGACGGCTGGATCGGGCGCAGCCGCCGGCCTTGCGTGGGGGCAGCGGCGCGGCGGCGGGCTCGTCTTCTGGTGGTGCGCCGGCGGCCTGGGCGGTGGCTTGCGGCGTGGCGGCTGCGGGCTCTTGGGATCTCGCGATGGCCGGCCCTTCAGGTGGTGCACGTGGGTGGGCTCCGGTCAGATCCGGACGGATCTGCCTCCGGCACCTCTTCTGGCAGCGGGGGCTGGGTGCAGCAGGGCCGCGGGCAGCTGGCACCGTCGTGCATAGGGGTGGCGGTGGTGGTGGCGTGGCGGTTGGTGGTGGTGGCGCGTGCGGGCTCCGAGGTACAGTTGGGCGTCCTTCTCGGCTGTGGTCGGCGCGCGCGGCGCGGGCGGGCTGTCCCTGGACCCCTTCCTGGCGGTGGCTCTTCTTCCTCCTTTGTCGGACGAGCAGGCGTCGGTGGCCTCGCGTTGGGTTGTGCCACTAGCAGGGCCGGGGCGAAGCAGGTGCTTCGGGGGGGGGGGGGGAGTTGTTGGAGGGATGGGGTTTCGATGTGGTTGAGCCGCCGTCACCGGCACCGTGGGTGCCGGGAGTGGCCGAGTGGCGCACCTCCCCTTCCCCTTTCCCTGGCCTGAGGCTTCATGGTTGTTGTCCCATGCGATGTCCGAGGCGGGACGGTCGTTGCCGGTTGCGGCGATGGTGGGAGTTGGCTCCGTCCAAAGCCGTCTCCTTTGAGGGTGCCGGGACGGTCTGGATGCTGGGCGGCGGCCCTGGCGGCGGGAGATGCGTGGATCTTGGGCAGATTGCGCAGCTCGGGTGCGGGCGAGCAGACATGGCTGCGCGAGCGGCATGGATGTGGGTGGTTGGCGGAGCAGGGGATATGCCGAAGGGTTGGTGCACCGGGGTATATCACTTGCCCAGTCCTCGTACTGGCCGACGGTGGCGGCGTCTGCGGACGTCGTTTCCTTCCTGCAGGCTCCGTCGCGGTGCCCCATTTCCCTTCGGGTGACTCCGGGTGAAAGTCTGATCTGTGTGATCGAACGGTGGCGGCTATGGTCGTGCCCTTGTTGGAGGCACCGTTTTGGACTCCTTGCTCCATCGTCGGTCGTCTCACCTCTTCTCGCTGGTTGCTCATGGTGATCTCGGTCGACTCAAGGTGATGCCTCTTTGCTCATCTTTAGTGTGCTTTGTAGTTTGTTGGAGTGGTGTGTCGGTGCCTGGCACCCTTCTATCTCTCCGTGGGTGTGTGTTCTTGCCTTGGGTGCATGGTGTGTGTAGTGGTGGTGTGTGTTTGTATCGGCTCTCGATTGTAATCGGTGATGGATGCTTTATAATATAAAGCGTGAAAATCTTTTTTCTTAATATAAATATAGCAACCACCCGATACAACTGTGAGTCCAATGCTAGGGCAAACAACACAAGCATGCCCAAATGAAACAAACAAGAAGGAAGGAAGAAACTAATGTCAACAACGTCGGATCGACGAAAACGATGATGACCCACAACCGCTGTGCCCACCAGAGAATTTCCACCACACTGCTAGCACTTCGAACCTCCGCATATCAAGCAACACCTTCGGGAAGGAACATGACGAATACAATGCTGCTGCCCGGACTGGTCCTAGGGTTTCCCCCGTACCCGGAGGGGCATGGGGAAGGGAATACCCGGCGCCCTTCAAGAAGAAACGGTGGCGCCCATGGGTGTCACCGCGCCGGTACCGGGCAAGCCGACAGGGATTTCTCCCGTCTGCCAAACACCCATAACCCCGGACGATCTGTCACGCTCCACCAAACTTACCGCCGACCAACACGGGTCACCACGATCTTGCAATTATCACCGCCGCCTCAACATACAGATGAAATATGCAATTATATTATTTATTAGATCACTAAGTATTTTATTCTCTTATCTCGCAAAAAAAGTATTTTATTTTCTTGTATTGTTTCGTCAGGACGATGCAACGAAATACAAAGAGCTTCCCCGGCCATTGCAGTCATGCCCTAGACCCAAAAAACCAAACGAAGAGACTTTCACAACGTCCAGCCATACACTAGCTTCATACAAAATAGAAAAGTAACAAAATTAAAGTACTCCACCCGTCCCATAATATAAGACGTTATTACATGGAAAATATCCTTTGGTTCCAGGATGTATATACACCCTATATAAGAATTTCTTTTTACAAAAAAGTCAAAAAGTTTTGATTTTTTAGAACAAACTTGAGTTTATTATGCACTAGTATACAAATTTTCGCGAACAAAAACCCCGCTTTGATTTCTGGGCAAAGAAAATATATTTGCTATTATAGGTTACTATTCACACAATTTTGACTAAATTTTTTTAAAGAAGTCAACGTGGTTTTTCCTTTTTCTGGAATTTTTCTTGCAAGTACAATGGAAGGTCAACTTTGTTTCAAAAATATTTTCAGATCTTTTGACTTTTTATTTAGTTACCATTATTTTCATATATGATGTATATACACCCATAGACCAAAAATTTCCCTCCGATTATTACATCATACAATATACTCACATAATATAAGACGGAGGGAGTAACTAGCAAGCAGAAAGGGCGCAGGAGCCTTCTCAGGTTGCACATGGACGGTTCAAAACCCCATTGGTGCATCAAAGCCAGTTTTGGGGAAGACTAGTACTCTCTCCGTTCCATAGGGTAAGATGTTTTTTGACACTATCGAATCACTTCAACCTCTAGAGCGTGTAATGCTCCCTCCAGTTCAAAGAGGTGTGCATCTTAGGTTTTTTGACGTTTTGCAACGCGTATTAGGAAATCGAGGTACAATCGGCCAATGCATGCAAGAGCATTTATAATAAACAACTCCATGAACCAATGCATGAAGTCTAAACACCTCTTCTAACTCCATATGTGAATTATTGCTAAGCTGCCTTTCATTTTGAAATCGAGGATGCACTACTTACTACCAAGACATTGTTGCTAAGATGCCTTTCTTTTTGAAATGGAGGATGTACTATTTAACTCGAAGTGCAGGGACTCGTCAGGTTGCATGCAAGTCCTTCAATATAATCCTCTTGAAGAAATTAAATGAAGTATAGAACCAATCCAACATGATGCTTTGCTTGGTTAAAACAAATAGCTCTGGTTTGCATGTGGTTATGTTCGAATTCTTATTTGAGACTCGCTTCTGTCACCACACCATGCCAGGAGACGAAGGCATGTCCCTTTAGCTTATTTATACTAAAACCATGTACATAGCACATGCATGGTGTGTTAGCCGTGCTCTCTGCGGTTTCAAATTGTTTAAGTACATCCCGTGGCTACAGCGTTCCCTGAATATATATGCGAGTAGTACTGCACAATAATGTACAAATGCATTTGCATCGACTATATTGAATCGAGATGTTGATCGAGAATCTGAGGATGGTGCCAAACGATTGGCATATGTAACCAAGGGATTTGTCAAACCATGGATGGTGCCATGGTGGTGACATAATCTATAACCAAGGATGCATATTTTTTCTCCATATTTATTAAGCTTGTCGCCCTCTTACCTTTGGCGTTAACTTTACATTGATGGTATTGTGTACAGTTTTGGGGTGCACATGCCGGAAAGGTTTTTCTTAATTATTTGCAACAAGCATTGCATTTTCATCGCAACAAGAAGATAATCGATGCAGACTATCTGCCTTGAGATCGTGTCCTCTCGCTTACATCGTAAGTTCAAAAGTCCTTTGTTACGTTCTTCCCACAGCGTCCACCAGAACAGGGCCACGAAGAGAGCGGGAGACTTAATTTAAAAACTGGCTAGCATAGAAACTCAACTGCTCCAGCTAGATTTATTCAGGATTTAATACAAAGGCACCGGCCTACACTAGTGGATCTGACAGAATAAACTAGACAGGTACTAGTGCAGATCACACCAGCTAGGCAGCTAATTTTCTATGCCCTAGATCAATCCCTACGAGCAAGGACTATAACCCTATATTGCATGCATCTGGAAACGATGTTCAGCATTCCAAATAGATGTTCTGAAACACGTGCCAGATCAAAAATGGAAAACTGTTATGGATTGGAAACTGAACTGGGTCGACCCTTCGATCCGAAGGCGACATGGGTGTCCCATAACCATAAGCTGGACATGTGGGATCACCGACGATAGAAAATAGAGTGAATTCCGGTTTTGACCCTTATTATGAAATCTTTAACACTAATTATCTCATATAGTGAGATTTCATTCGTTTTACCTCATTTAGCAAAAGTGTTGTCATAATTTATCATGTTTAAAATTTTGTGAGCGTTTTGACCGGGGGGTCCCAATTGTTAGGTCCAACTCGCATGCCACAATGGTGGGTATTTTTGCTGATTATTTTTTTATATGCCGAACCCACATTGCCTAGCTTCTCCAGACCGGTCAGGCTCGATATGATGGCACTAGAGCAGCTCGTTAGCGCCCGATGCACAAATCGCCCATGTCTGGTCACACCACACTGGCCTCCATTATTCATGGCATGCACCACTCACATTAAATAGCACGCACGATCCTGCCGTTTGGCTCAAAACCACTGCCTCCTTCGTTAGGAGGTGGTAGGACGATGTAGGCGAGGAGTAGTGGGTAAGACTTTGAGGCATGGCCGCTGGCGATCATCGGAGTGACTCACAAACAGTATGGCAATCCCCCTGCATGGCCGGCCTATCATCACTCGCCGCCGCCGATGTCCGACACCCTAACCCTAGGTGTGAGCAAGCCGTAGCCGAGTTTGGTAGGAAGCCTGGCTTGCGATACAATCGATTGGGGGCGTGCAACACAAGCGACTGGAGGCACACATGGCGCGGCCGACTCGGGACACGCGCGAGCGACCTCCATCGAGTCGGGACGGATGGCATAAGTTATGAGGACCTACTGAGAAAAATAGTCAGGAAAAACCACCGAGGTGGCAGGCCAGCTGGACCTGACAATTGGCACCGATCGGTCAGAACGATCACGAAATTTTAAACAGGGTAAATTGTGATAACACTTTTGCAAAATGGGATAAAACGAATGAAATCCCGCTAAATCAGGTAACAGGTGTCAAAAATGTTAAAGTAGGGGGTAAAAAACAGAATTTACTCTAGAAAATATGTTGATGTGGAATTGTTGAAATTGACCCTGATGACATGGTGAATCACTGAGGAGTATAACATTGTGAACAAGGTCTAAGACTATAAGAGCAACTTCAATGGGGCGACCCATTTCGTCCGCCCGCGTCCGTTTGGGTCGGCGCGGACAAAAGTGGCGGCCCAACGCGCCGACCCAAACGGACGCGCGTTCGTTTTTCGTCCGCGGGCGATCCATTCCAGGCCCATTTTTGAGCCTGATTTGCGTCGGCGCGGATACGTGACGGACACGCGCTTGCTCACCTAATCCTGTCCCCGGGCCCGCTCGTCTGTGGCACATTGGCCATCCCTCCCCCAACCAACAAGCAACCCTCGCCCCCGGCTCCTCCGTCACCGACGCCGCCGCCCATTTTGCCGGCGACTCTTCCAGCTGCCGCCGCCTCCACATCCGCCCAGTAACGCCGCCCCTGCCCCCAGTCGCCCGCCGCCGCCGTTTGGACGCCGGGGAGCAAGCTGGTTCCCCGCCGCTGTTTCCCCCACGCCCAGCCGCCCCGCGACCAAAAAGACGCCTCGCCGCCCCAGCCACAGACGACCGACACGCTCGTCGGACGCCATCACCCTCGTCAGACGCCGGCCGGGCAGCTAGCTGGTCTGTGGGCGCCACGTCTCCCCTCGTCGGCCGTCTCCTTCTTCGACGCCCGCAAGCTGTTCGACAGTTTGCCAATGTACGAAAATGGACTCTGTCGACGAGTTCTTTTTCCACAATTTTCTTTGTGACTCCGACGATTCGTCCGACGACAAGGAGGAGATATTGTCTGCTGTGTTGGTCCATCACCACCTCAACAACCAGCGGCCGTTGTTCCGTGGCTCCATTCCGGGCCACCTTCCGGCGTTGAATCGTAACCGGGAGAGCGGGCATTTCCTTCTCTGGAAGGACTACTTTGATACAACAAACCCGTTGTTCAAACATCACAAATTCCGCCCCGGTTACGTATGAGTAGGCATGTTTTCAACCGTATTAGAGAGGAAGTGGTCGGATATGATGACTACTGCGAGTGCAAAGAGGATGTCGTCGGCAAGATTGGTTTCTCCTCTTATCAAAAATGCACTACCGCCATCCGAATGCTTGCATACGGAGTGCCCGGTGATCTCATTGACGAGTACGTCCGTATGAGCGAGTCTACATGCCTAGAGTCCCTGTATAAGTTTTGCAAGGCTGTGATTGCTGTGTTTGGCCCTGAGTACTTGAGAGAGCCGACAGCTGAAGATACAACCCGTTTGTTGGCGATGAACGCTAGCAGGGGCTTTCCGGGGATGCTTGGCAGCATGGACTGCATGCACTGGGAGTGGAAGAACTGCCCTTCTGCTTGGCAAGGGCAGTATAAGGGACATGTCAGGGCTTGCACTGTCATACTAGAGGCCGTGGCGTCTCAAGATCTCTGGATCTGGCACTCTTTCTTTGGCATGGCTGGATCACACAATGATATCAACGTGCTTCAGCGCTCGCCGGTGTTTGCTAGGCTTGCCGAAGGCAACAGCCCACCGGTGAACTTTACTGTCAACGGCCACACCTACGACAAAGGATATTATCTGGGTGACGGTATCTATCCTCAGTGGACCACTATTGTCAAGACAATATCCAACCCTGTCGGAGAGAAAAGGAAAAGATTTGCCAAAGAGCAAGAGAGTGCTAGAAAAGATGTCGAGCGTGCCTTTGGTGTTTTACAATCTCGATGGGGCATCGTTTGGTATCCTGCTAATACGTGGAGCATGCAGAAACTATGGGAGGTGATGAATGCTTTTGTGATCATGCACAACATGATCGTAGAAGACGAGCGTCCGGAACGTCTGTACGATCAAGGCTTTCAGTTTCAGGGTGAGAATGTTGTGCCTGAGCATGGAGTAGCGGCAACATTTGAGCAGTTCACTCAGTTTAATAAAGACATGCGTGATTAGGAAACTCACGTGCAACTGCAAAATGATTTGTTGAGCATACGTGGACTCATGTTGGCAACCAATAGATGTATCTTTTTTATTCATTTTGTAAAACTATGTGAAACATTTTTATTTTTATTTGGCATGTAAACTATACTATTTATTTGGGCGGACTATTTTGTTTGTTAAATTTTCATTTCACCATATGTGAGAATGCAATGTAAAATTGGGCGGCCAGCCGGCCACGCCTGCACATATGGGTTGACGCGTTGGGCGCGCTGCCGATCCATATGAAAAACAGAACGGACGCCGGGTGGGCGACCGACCCAAACGGACAAAAAGCGGACGAAATCGCCGTCCGTTTGGGTCGGCCCGTTGGAGTTGCTTTAATCGACCATGTAGTTTGTTTATGCTTGGGGAGCTAGCTTCCGATAGGAACAAGCTGAAGTTGCAGCCAAACTTCGAAAAAGGACTGACTGCCGATCCACATCCCAAAATAGTTTCAGCCCATTTTACGTGCCAAAGCACGCAGGGGCAGCTCTTCGCTCGCAAAGCTGATCAGGCTCTTTTGTCTCTTTGACACGCTGAAGCAAGATGATCTTGCCCGACTCCCGAATACTTGTGACCTTATGACCCGGCTATATGGTGGGCACGCTGTCGAGCCATCCACGACGAGGAATTCTGGAGTTCGCTAAGCACGTTCAGTTTTGTGAACAAGTTCCTTGACGATCTTCAGTTTGCGGCACCAGGTGACAATGCTGGTATTTTCTTGGAGGGGCAACTGCTATTTGCCGTGACAATGCTGGTATTTTCTTGGATGCTTTGATGATTGTTCTTAATAGCCTGACTTACCCAGCTAGCCTGGAGGCTCATGTTTGCAGCGAAGCACTTTCCTTGACTCTTGATCTCCACCTGCAAAATATTATTGAAAAAGACTTTCGCCCCATTTTAAATATAAAGCAAAGATCAACCACACTTCAAGTACAAACGCACCCCCACGACAAACACACGCACACACACACAAAAAGGGATATATAAGCGTTGAGTGCAGCAACACCACCCCTAACACTACAGGAGTAATCGGGGACCTTCACCGTTAACACGCCACCGCGAAGAGATGAAGCCGCATATGACGAACCGTGAGCTCCAAGGCGGCGCCTCCAAGAAGGTTACGACGCCAACGCGCCGCCACCGCCCGACCCGAGGGTCAGAGTTTCTCCTAGAGCGACACGATGACCGGTGAGAGCCGCGACGACGCCTTCAAGAAGGTAACGTGCTATGCCGCCGCCGGTCCATCTGAAGATAGAACAGGTTTTCACCCTAGCAAACACTCACCGGCACCGAACGCCACACCCTGCCACCATGCCGCCCACACGACCATGGTCACCGGGCAGCACCAAGCCACGGGATCTGCCCATGAGCACCGCGCTACCACCACCAGGGCCGCCGCCCCGACATCCAAGACCTTGACACCACCTCACCCGAGACCCGTCGCTACCCCAACCAAAGAGACGAGTGGAAAGGCCGCTCCTTTTCACACCCCTGGGCGCCCCTCGCGCCGAGACCCAAAGGGCCGGCCAAAAAAGGCCTCCATCACCCGTCCTGCTGCACCGGGCGCAAGACGAGCTTGGTGCTACTGCCGGGCGCGAGACGGGCTCGGTCCTGCTGCCTGGCGCGAGACGGGCACGGTCCTGCTGTCGGGCGCGAAACGAGTTCGGTCTCGCAGCCACGGGCACGAGACGAGCAATGGACCGTAACTGGGAGCGAACCAGCCCTATGACGAGGATAGAGCCCAGACGACGAGGGGAGGAATCGAAGGTCGAGACAGGCCGCTCACTGATGGCTGACGCCGGAGGGGACCGGCCGCCGCCATGAAACAAACCAGACCACCATCATGAGCTACCACCACGCCGTGGCAGCCCACATCCATGCCGAGTCCCCGAGGAGAAGCCCCGAGCCACCTTGCAGCAGTTGTGGCATGCTGCCGAAGACGCAGCCCGCCTCCCGGCCATGGACGCCCGGCGCCCCTCCACCCCGAAAGGCGCAGCCTGACCGCCGGCCGCCCCGCCACCACCTTAGCCAGGTCGCCACCGCCGCCACCACCCGAATCTGGGTAGGAGCACCCAGATCCGCCGCCAACAAGGCCCCGCCCCCGGAGCCCCAAGATCCGCCGCATGGAAGGGGAGGGGGCAGGACCACCGGGACGCCACACGCCGGGGGGGGGGAGGAGGCAGAGCCCATGGACGGGCCGACGACCATCGCCACCGACGCAGAAGGCCGCACCCCACGACGCACACCCCCAGCGCGCGGGAAGAAGACGCCCTGTCGCCGCCTACGCCACGCGGCCTTTGGCCGGCGACGCCACTGGTGTCGGCGAGGGAAGGAAGGCCGGTGTGACGCCCCCGATTTAACCGTACACTAATCATACACGCAAACATGTACGATCAAGATCAGAGACTCACGGGAAGATATCACAACACAACTCTACAAATAAAAATAAGTCATACAAGTATCATATTACAAGCCAGGGGCCTCGAGGGCTCGAATACAAGAGCTCGATCATAGACGAGTCAGCGGAAGCAACAATATCTGAGTACAGACATAAGTTAAACAAGTTTGCCTTAAGAAGGCTAGCACAAACTGGGATACAGATCGAAAGAGGCGCAGGCCTCCTGCCTGGGATCCTCCTAAACTACTCCTGGTCGTCGTCAGCGGGCTGCACGTAGTAGTAGGCACCTCCCGAGTAGTAGTAGTAGTCATCGACAGTGGCGTCTGGCTCCTGGGCTCCAAGGTCTGGTCGCAGCAATCGAGTATAGAAAAGGAGAAAAGAGGGAGCAAAGCAACCGTGAGTACTCATCCAAAGTACTCGCAAGCAAGGAGCTATACTACATATGTATGCATTGGTATCAAATGGAATAAGGGTATCATATGTGGACTGAACTGCAGAATACCAGAATAAGAGGGGGATAGCTAGTCCTTTCGAAGACTACGCTTCTGGCCACCTCCATCTTGCAGAATGTAGAAGAGAGTAGATGGTAAGTTCACCAAGTAGCATCGTGTAGCATAAACCTAACCGATGATCCTCCCCTCGTCGCCCTGTGAGAGAGCGACCACCGGTTGTATCTAGCACTTGGAAGGGTGTGTTTTATTAAGTATCTGATTCTAGTTGTCATAAGGTCAAGGTACAACTCCAAGTCGTCCTGTTACCGAAGATCACGGCTATTCGAATAGATTAACTTCCCTGCAGGGGTGCACCACATAACCCAACACGCTCGATCCCATTTGGCCGGACACACTTTTCTGGGTCATGCCCGGCCTCGGAAGATCAACACGTCGCAGCCCTACCTAGGCACAACAGAGAGGTCAGCACGCCGGTCTAAATCATATGGCGCAGGGGTCTGGCCCCATCACCCATTGCACACCTGCACGTTGCGAGGGCGGCCGGAAGCAGACCTAACCTAGCAGGCGTTCCAGTCCAATCCGGTGCGCGCCGCTCAGTCGCTAACGTCACGAAGGCTTTGGCTGATACCATGACGTCGAGTGCCCATAACTGTCCCCACGTAGATGGTTAGTGCGTATAAGCCAGTGGCCAGACTCAGATCAAATACCAAGATCGCGTTAAGCGTGTTTAAGTATCCGCGAACGCCGACCAGGGCCAGGCCCACCTCTCTCCTAGGTGGTCTCAACCTGCCCTGTCACTCTGCCACAAAGTAATAGTCGGGGCCGTCGGGAACCCAGGCCCACCTCTACCGGGATGAAGCCACCTGCCCCTTCAGCCCCCAACTCCGAACAGTACCACAGGTAATGTAACAGTGTAAAGTATATAGTATATGCCCGTGATCACCTCCCGAAGTGATCACGGCCCAGTAGTATAGCATAGCAGACGGACAAGAGTGTAGGGCCACTAACGGAACACTAGCATCCTATACTAAGCAGTAGGATAGCAGGTAAAGGTAACAACAGTAGTAGCAAGGACAGGCTATGCAGCAGTATAGGATTAACTGAAAACAGTAACATGCTACACTACTCTAATGCAAGCAGTATAGAGGAGAGTAGGTGATATCTGGTGATCAAGGGGGGCTTGCCTGGTTGCTCTGGCAAGAGAGAGGGGTCGTCAACTCCGTAGTCGTACTGGGTAGCAACGGCGTCGGTCTCGGTGTCTAGCGAGAGAAGAGGGGGAAGAAACAACAAATATTTAAGCAAACAGATGCATAGCGATGCATGACATGACAAGTATCGGTGCTATGGGTGCCCTAACGCGGTATGAGGTGATACCGGCGAAGGGGGAAAACACCCGGTAAAGTATCTCCGGTGTTTCGCGTTTTCGAGCAAAGGAGCCGGAGGGGGAAAGTTGCGAGTTTGATATGTTAGGGATGCGTGGCGGACGAACGGGCTGCGTATCCGGATTCGTCTCGTCGTTCTGAGCAACTTTCATGTAGAAAGTATTTTCATCCGAGTTACGGATTAAAAGATATGGTTTTCTAAAGATTTAAATCATTTTCTGATTTTAATTATTTATTTAAATCAAACATTATCTAGAACAGTGTTTGATGATGCAAGCATGACATCGGAGTGATGTCAGCAAGTCAACTGGTCAGTTGACCAGTCAAACCAGACAGGTGGGTCCAGTGGGACCCACATGTCATTGTCTGGGTCACTAACAGGGGGTTTAGTCTAACTAATTGGGTTAATTAGTGGGTGGGTCCCAGTAGTCAGTGACTATTTAGTTAATTAAATTAATTGATGGAATAATTAGCATTTTATTTATTTACAAAATGTTTTAAATGACGCGGGCCCGCATGTCAGCGGTAGTAGCTGCCACATCAGCGCAGTTGACCTCGGTCAACATGGCCAGTTGGGGCCCCCAGGCCCACAGGCAGTGACCCAGGGGTGGGCCCCGGTGGGCCAGCTCAGCGGAGCCGCCGGAGTAGCTCCGGCGAGCTCGCATGCAGCGACCGAATGCCAGCGTGCGTCGGGATTCGCCTACGGGGCACCAAATCGAGCGCGGCCGGGCGCGTTGGAACGGCAAGACGATGACGCGTCGGTTGAAGGTGGTCTGGCGAGCTGCGGTGCGGTCGAAAGCGGCGCCGGAGGAAAGCAGCGGGCGGCGCAGCCATCGGTGGGCTCGAGCGGGAGCGGACAGAGGCGCGGGTGACGGCGGGCGCGCACCTGGGCACATCCAGGGAGCGGCGTGCGCGGCCGGGGTGCGTCCAGGGCACGAGCATGGCCACCGGGCGCGTGAAGGGCGGTGACCGCGAGAGGTGGCCGGAGCGGGGGGGATTCGGGAGGCGACCTACGGCGACAAGGGAAAAGGGAAGCGGGGCGCGGGAGCTCACCGTGTGGGCGCACGGGGGCCCGGTGACGGATTAGTAGCAGCAACGGTGCGACGTAGACGGGAGGGTGGCGGTGGCCGGAGTCGAAGGTGACAGCGGCGACCCGAGGAAGACGATGACGGGGATCCAGCACTGTAGAGCTCCCCGGATCCAAATCCTCGGCGTGGAGGACGTAGAGGAGGATGACGGTGCTCGGGGAGTAGTCGGAGGGGCTCGGGAACGACGATGGCCGTGGTTAGCACGGCGGCGCGGCCATGGGCGCGCTCGGGCGCTGCTGATCTGGAGGGGGGAAGAGAGCGAGTGGGAGAGCGAGGGGCAAGTGGGGAGGGGAGCCCGAGGGAGCGCGGCATCGGCGTCCTTATCCTCTCTGGGGCCTGTAGCGGCGCGGGGCGGCGAGCTGGTCCATCGGCGACAGCGGGCGCGGTCGGACGAACAGTAGGGGGCGTGGGGAGAAGACAACAACGATGGGGAGGTGGCAGCTGGGCCACCTGGGCCGGCTGGGTGCGATGGAATGGGCCGAAGCCCAGGGGGAGCCAGGGGTCTTTTGTTTCCTTTTTTTGTTTTTCTTTTTGCCTTTTTCTTTTAAAATTCTATGTTTTCTAATTTCTTTTCATATAGCTTTAGCTTTATAAAAATACCATTCCTGCACCTAAATTAGCAATACTATTTATAACTCTGCCACAAAAAGTTTGGTACTCAAAATAAAAATTAGTTGTATTTGTTTATTAGTTAAAAGCCTTTTATAATTGTTTTTAGCCACTCCTTTGATTACTTAAGGGCACTTAAACCCTTTATAAAATATAGTTTCCACATGAAAAAATAACGAGAGATTATTTGCCATCATTTGAACATTTTAGTTTTCATGTTTGAGAAATCTAAATTTCAGACTTTAATTTGAATTTGAATTGGATTGAATCAAAAGGGGAATTTAGCAATACTGAAAATGATGACATGGCACAATTAGAGGGAATTACTGTAGCTTGATTATCCGGGCGTCACAGCCGGGGAGGGGGGCTGGGAACCGGCGGTGCTAGGGTTGGCTCCCAAAGTCGCCCGCGGGTGCGACTCGGGAGCGGGGGGGGGGGGGGGGGGGGTTCAAGTTCTCGGCCTTCTCTTTCTTCTTCACCTGCAAAATATTGAAGTGGCATCGGACAACACTGAAGTTATAACATCCATGGCCTTGGCCAAGGGCAACCGATATGTGTTGTTCTGATTGAAATAACACTTTGTCGCTCCTTGTTCCAGCATGTCTCCTTCAGCTTCGCAGTTTTAATCTTTAAACACATAGTCTAGCTAAGGCAACATTGTCTATGGATGCTGGCTGCTATTTGTGGCTCTTTGATCTTCCAACATTATTTGTATCCCATGATTAATAATGAATAAAGAGAGACCCTTTTTCCTCAAAAAATTTAACAGAAGGTCGTTCCAAATCCTTGGTGAACTTTTCATGTCACATTGTTAGCTTCATCCTTAAGAGTTCAGATCAGCCAAGCTCAAGTCAATGAGATCTCCCAAGCTTCCTCGCCTACGCCATGAACCAACATCAGCACTCTAGGGGCATTTCAGCCTTTTCACCAGCTCACAACCGTTTCCACAGTTGTGTTGCCAAACAACTAACATTCACTGCAGCAGCTTCCTCAGTGCAACAACTTTACTAGCACAAGTCCACAATTGAATCTGTCTAGGTTGCAGCCCAAACAAACATGGTCTAAGTGACCATATGCGTACCAATTCTGGCTCTGTTTGTTTGTGTTGCGGTTGTGATATAATCAGATGTGGGTTGACTGGTGATAAAGATGTTGTGCGGGGAAGCACCTGTGATGAATTTTGGTCGTTGGGCGTTAGGACTGTACAGTGGTTGTGACATGAGGGTATGTTTAAAATGCCCCCAAGAATGCTGATTGTAATTAAGTCGATTTATAAGTGAGTATTTTAGCCAAAATCATTCTAAGATATGTACAATTTATATAAAATACTGACGACGAATTTGTTAATGAGTAATGATTGGAAGTTAAATACATGTTCATTGTAAGTTAACCTTATCATTCTCATTGTTGTTCATGAAGACATACATCAAGAATATAAAAATCAGCCCCCCTGTCATAGACGAACACAATAAAAGTTATCCACACATACAATTTACAATACTTAGTTTTCTTCGAAGGACAACTTTGTTGAGGTGAGTAAAGTTCACACACATCTGCCACTCGTTTGATTTCGGGACCATCATGGGTTAGCTAGACAGTCTAGGTGATTGATGTCGCTAACTATTCCAGCAACTTTCATACAGTGAAACTTTGCTTGAATGGTGACTTTCAGGTCGGGTGCAAATCTTTGAAGCATGTACTTGTTTAGTACCAGTAAACAAATGCAAGTGGGTGCTCTGCGAAAGAGCCCCGGCTTGCCATAAGCTCTTAATGCAAAGACATCCAGGTTGACTCAGAGGAATGTTGAGGAACGCAGTAATTTTAGAAATTTCCTACGCACAGGCAAGATGATGGTGATGCATAGCAACGAAAGGGGAGAGTGTCTGTCACATCCCTAGTTCTGGTATGACCTAGACCAGCTAGTCATTTGTGCATCATATTTAAATTCCATTTAAATTTGAAATGGGGATTTGTGAAACCCTCAGAATCATTTCTGGAAATAATCCAGATAAAAATTGCTCCAAAAAGGTCCAAGAAAATGTTCATGTAGCTCTCAGAAAATATTGGTTAGAGGTAAAATTCATAACAAATATTTTCAGGAGCTCATAAGTATTTACTTTGGCCTTTTGGATTTAATGCAATAATTATTTGCATTGGATATATATATATGTTATATATATATAATATGTCCAAAACTTATGCTACTTGTTGAGGAGCTCTTGAATAATACCATTAGCTCCTACAAAAATTGGCATAAGAAAATAAATTAGTTTAGTATTATTTTTAAGCAGAAACAAATGTCAGAAAATAGAAAACAAAACAAAAATAGAAAAGAAACTTACCTACGGCCAGCTCCTGTGCTGGCCCAGCACTGTGCGGCCTGGCCGGCCAGTTGGCCAGCCCAGCCCACCTGCCCCCCTCCCTTGTCGTCTTCCTCCCGCCAGGAGGACGGGCGCGTGCCCGACGCGCACGCACCGCCGCGCCATGCCACCTCCTCCCTCCCTGCCTGCCTGTCCCTCCGTCGATGCGTCTGGACGACGCCACGCGCCCCCCGGACCCTCTCACTCTTCCCAGTCCTCTCCTCTCCTCTCCCTCGCTTTCTCGCTCGCGACTGAGCGTGTTCGTCACCGCCGTTCGCCGTTGCCATAGCCCCCGCCACTCCCTCGCCCCTCTATTGTGCCCACGAACTCCGCATCGTCTTCCTCGTCATCTCCACCGAGCCAAGCCAACCGGGACGCTCCGTAGCGTCATCATTGCCACCGTCTTCAACCTCGGGAGCCGGTCACCACCGACGTCGATTCGCCGTCGCCAAGCCGTCCCCGAGCAAGCTGAGCCCCTCTTCGTGATCATCGTGAGCCCCGCCATCTTCCCCCCCCCCTCCCATGTTAATTTGTGTGCTATAGGCGTGCTAGCCACCGGACCGGAGAGCTCACCGCCGCCGCACTCGTCATCGCCGGCGAATAGGCTAGCAACCTTCGCGTCCAAGCACTGCTACGTGTTTAGCATGCTCCCAGAAACCTAACACCACCATTAGCTAGTCCTCCCGTGCACCGCAACGTCGACCCCAAGCTTGACCGAACTCCGGCTGCCGCGGACTTGCTCGCCGTTGTTGGCTCCGGCCACCATAGGCCCGGCCTCCACCACCACTAGACGCGCGCCTGCAAGAGCTCTTCAACGAGCCCAAGAACAGCAGCGCCCGTGCCCTGTGGGCGTTTTCCGAGCCGCGCCGCCGTCTCGGGCCTCGCCGGTGTCGAGTCGCCGGCGGGTTTTGACCGCTGACTGGGGTTTGACCCTCCCCCTTGGGTCACTGACGCGTGGGCCACCCCCCTGACATTTTTAGTTAGTATTAGTTTAACACTAATTAACCTAGGTTAGTTACCTAGTTAGTCACTGACCAGTGGGCCCGACGCCCACTAATCCTAATTAGACTAATTAAACCCCATGTTAGCTAACTGAGTCACTGACGTGTGGACCCCACACATCAGGTTTGACTTGGTCAGTGCCATTGACCTGCTGACGTAAGCATGACGCTGTGTTGACGCAATATATCATTTTCTGGTATTAAAATAAATTAGGAAATTCCAGAAAATGCTATAAACTTCAAAAATTCATAGAAATTCAACCGTAGCTCAGATTGAAATAATTTATATATGAAAATGATCAAAAAAAATTCAATCTATCCATCTGTACCATTTTCATGCATGACAAACCAACCTATACATGCTGTATAAGTGAAACACTAAAATGGCTTATATAAAGAGCTTATTTTGGAGATGCATTTGAATATTTGGTTCAAATGGATTTCATCCAAATAAAAGCTAGTTGCATTAGCTCAATCAACATCACATATTCATGCCATGATCATGCATCATATTGTTGCATATGGTTGTGTATTTGATTTCCGACACCATTCCTTCTCGATAGGTCCTGCTCCGGAGACCGTTCCAGAGTACCTATCTGAGGAGCAGTGCCTTCCTTGTTGATCTACCAGGCAAGCAAACCCCCTTGTTCATTCTGATATGATCCCACTCTCTCGCTTCTGCTCTCTTTTATTGCATTAGGACAACAACAATTCAACTGCTACTTTATGCTGCGGTAGTTGAACCCATTCCTCTGCATGACCTGTCATTGCCACAGTAAATAGTTAAAACCCACTAGCATGTGTAGGAGTTGATTGAGCCATGTTGTGTTCTTGCCATGCCATGCCTGCTATTGCTTAGAGTTGTGTCAGGTCTGATTCATCGGGAATGAATTGGAGTGGTACGATATGTTCTGGTGCTGAGAGTTAAGTGTGTGAACACGATTTGGTAAAGGTAGCGGTGAGAGGCCATGTAGGAGTACATGGTGGGTTGTCTCACTGGAACCGTCCTTAAGAACTGAGTTCTGTGTAAGTTGTCCAATGACTAGCTACTACCACACATTGGGCTCCGGGCGCTCCAAGCTCTCTTGACTTATTAACCAACTTGATCTCTGTCCAGGAGTCGCAAATAGTTTCTGGTGTTTGTAGGTAGTGTTAGTAGTCTACCAAGTGGCACCCGGCCAGGTGGGCTTGGGACAGACTAGGCACAAGTGGCACGGTGTACCAAGCGTAGATCCATCCGGCGAGGTGGGCTTGGGAACACTGCACGCATCGTTTGGGGCCATGAGCGACACCCCGCCCGGATCTCCTTGCGGATGGAACCCGAATAGGTGATAAACCTGGACTAGAGTCTTGTGTGGTTAGTCAGGTCGTGGCCGACACCCTCGCCAGGCTTCCGCTTGAAGGTTGCCGAGATACATGACGTGTACATGGTGATAAGTGGTGAGAGCGTGTGTGAAGAAGTACACCCCTGCAGGGTTATCATGATCTATTCGAATAGCTGTGTCCTCGGTTATGGACTTCTTGGATGCTTACGTGGTACATAGACAACTTAAAGTGGAGACTCTAAAATGCTCAAGATAGGTGTGAGTGCTATGGATGGCCTTCCGTAGGGATACGGGAATGAATCCATAGTAGAGTATTGATGTGGTGATTAGTGGACTCGTGTGTGCCACCTCAAAAGAGTTACCAGCAGTCGTAGTACAGGTTAGCCACAGAGTCAAGGCTGGCTTGCTGCAACTGAACCCCACATTGCCTCCTTGATACTAGTGCATGTATGATAGGATCTGATGTAAGTCTTGCTGAGTACCTTTGTACTCATGTTGCTTTATTTATGTTTTTGCAGCGGAGACTTCGGTCTTACTAGTTTACTTGGACTTCGACGAGTAGCTTGCACCTCAGCTACGATCTTGTGCCCTTGGGAGGGACTTGTATATAGTCAGGCTTCTTAGCCTTTTTCTTTTGTAGTTGTCTATACTCAGAC
The DNA here is from genome assembly GCF_018294505.1 of Triticum aestivum. Lineage (NCBI taxonomy): Eukaryota > Viridiplantae > Streptophyta > Magnoliopsida > Poales > Poaceae > Triticum > Triticum aestivum. The sequence goes on from NC_057800.1 coordinate 116,892,075, forward strand.
ATGTAATGCTTCCGTTGCTTGTATGCTCTGAATGATGGGTCATGTGACCCCTGTTTGTATTTAATGCTATGTGGCTCTTCTGGGCCTTTATCTATATGAGTTGCGTTATGTTGTGATGCCATGTTGTACAGCACATACTTGCATGTTATGCGTACGTGTGACGTGTATTGCTATGTGTGGGATCCGACAATCTAGTTGTTTATCCTTGGCAGCCTCACTTATGGGGAAATGTAGTCTAGTGCTTCCTTGAGCCATAGTAGTCCGCTACAGCCCGGTTCACCGGAGTCCTGCTGGCCCAGCACTACTGCTCAGGACACTTGACTGGCCAGCATGTGTTTCACTTCATTCATGTGTCTGTCGCTTCGGGGAAATGTCACGCGGTGACATCCGGAGTCCTGCCTAGCCTGCTATAGTCCGGGTTCCCCGGAGTCCTGTTAGCCCAGTGCTACAGCCCGAATTCACACGCTGCTGACCGACATGCTCGATGTGAATCATGTATGCCTGTCCCCATAGGTTAGTGCCGCTTTGGGTTCATGACTAGCCATGTCGGCCCGGGTTCTCTGTCATATGGATGCTAGCGACACAATCATATACGTGAGCCAAAAGGCGCAAACGGTCCCGGGCCAGGGTAAGGCGACACCCGTGGGAATACCGTGCATGAGGCCGCAAAGTGATATGAGGTGTTACCGGCTAGATCGACGTGACTTGGAATCGGGGTCCCGACAGTGTCGTCCACGTACCCTCATAGACCATAAGCGGAAGCGTTATGAGAACGCGTTGATGTAGTCGTACGTCTTCACGATCCGACCAATCCAAGTATCGAATGTATGGCACCTCCGAGTTCAACACACGTTCAGCTCGGTGACGTCCCATGAACTCCGATCCAGCAGAGCTTCGAGGGAGAGTTCCGTCAGCACGACGGCGTGATGACGGTGATGATGATGCTACCGGCGCAGGGCTTCGCCTAAGCGCCGCTATGATATTACCGAGGTGGAATATGGTGGAGGGGGCACCGCACACGGCCTGGAACAATCAACTTGTGTGTCCTAGGGTGCCCCCTGCCCCCGTATATAAAGGTGCAAGGGGGGAGGCCGGCCAGCCTTGGTGCGCCCCAAGGAGAGGAGGAATCCTCTTCCTACTAGGAAGAGGATTCATCCTTTCCTAGTCCAACTAGGAAGAGGGAAGGGGGAAGGAAAGAGAGGGAGAGGGAGAGGGAAAGAGGGGTCGCGCCCCCTCCCCTAGTCCAATTAGGACTCCTCATGGGAGGGGGCACGCCACCTCCTGGGCTGCTTCCCTATCTCTCCCCTAAGGCCCACTAAGGCCCAATACTTCCCGGGAGGGGGGGGGGGTTTCCGGCAACCCCTCCGGCACTCTGGTTTTCTCCGAAATCATCCGGAACACTTCCGGTGTCCGAATATAGCCGTCCAATGTATCAATCTTTATGTATCGACCATTTCGAGACTCCTCATCATGTGTGTGATCACATCTAGGACTCCGAACTACCTTCGGTACATCAAAACACATAAACTCATAATACCGATCGTCACCGAACTTTAAGCGTGCGGACCCTACGGGTTCGAGAACTATGTAGACATGACCGAGACTCGTCTCCGGTCAATAACCAATAGAGGAACCTGGATGCTCAAATTGGTTCCTACATATTCTACGAAGATCTTTATCGGTCAAACCGCATAACAGCATACGTTGTTCCCTTTGTCATCGGTATGTTACATGCCTGAGATTCGATCGTTGGTATCTCAATACCTAGTTCAATATCATTACCGGCAAGTCTCTTTACTCGTTCCGTAATGCATCATCTCGCAACTAACTCATTAGTCACATTGCTTGCAAGGCTTATAGTGATGTGCATTATCGAGAGGGCCTAGATATACCTCTCCGACAATCGGAGCGACAAATCGTAACCTCGATCTATGCCAACTCAACAAGTACCATTGGAGACACCTGTAGAGAACCTTTATAATCACCCAGTTACATTGTGACGTTTGGTAGCACACAAAGTGTTCCTCCGGTATTCGGGAGTTGCATAATCTCATAGTCAGAGGAACATGTATAAGTCATGAAGAAAGCAGTAGCAACAAACTAAATGATCATCGTGCTAAGCTAACGGGATGGGTCAAGTCAATCACATCATTCTCTAATGATGTGATCCCGTTAATCAAATGATAACTCATGTCTATGGCTAGGAAACTTAACTATCTTTGATTCAACAAGCTAGTCAAGTAGAGGCATACTAGTGACACTCTGTTTGTCTATGTATTCACACATGTACTAAGTTTCTGGTTAATACAATTCTAGCATGAATGATAAACATTTATCATGATATAAGGAAATAAATAATAACTTTATTATTGTCTCTAGGGCATATTTCCTTCAGTCTCCCACTTTCACTAGAGTCAATAATCTAGTTCACATTTTTATGTGATTAGTTCACATCTCCATGTGATTAATACCCAAAGGGTTTACTAGAGTCAATAATCTAGTTCACATCGCTATGTGATTACCACCCAAAGAGTGATCGTGTTTTGCTTGTGAGAGAAGTTTAGTCTACGGGTCTGCAACATTCAGATTCATATGTATTTCACAAATTTCTATGTCTACAATGCTCTGCACAGAGCTACTCTAGCTAATTGCTCCCACTTTCAATATGTATCCAGATCGAGACTTAGAGTCATCTAGATCGATGTAAAAAGCTTGCACCGACGTAACTCTTTACGATGAACTCTTTTATCACCTCCATAATCGAGAAATATTTCCTTAGTCCTCTAAGGATAATTTTGACCATTGTCTAGTGATCTACTCTTAGATCACTATTGTACTCCCTTGCCAGAATCATGCTAAGGTATACAATAGGACTGGTAAACAGCATAGCATACTTTATAGAACCTATGAATGAGGCATAAGGACTGACTTTTCATTCTCCTTCTATTTTCTGATGTGGTCAGGTTTTAAGTCTTTACTCAACTTCATACTTTGCAAAACAGGCAAGAACTCCTTCTTTGACTGTTTCATTTTGAACTACTTCAAATCCTGTCAAGGTATGTACTCATTGAAAGAACTTATCAAGCATCTTGATCTATCTCTATAGATCTTGATGCTCAATGTGTAAGTAGCTTCATCGAGGTCTTTCTTCGAAAAACTCTTTTCAAACGCTCCTTTATGCTTTCTAGAAAATTCTACATTATTTCCGATCAACAATATGTCATTCACCTATACTTATCAGAAATGCTGTAGTGTTCCCACTCACTTTCTTGTAAATACAGGCTTCACCGCAAGTCTGTATAAAACCATATGCTTTGATCACTTTATAAAAGCATATATTCCAACTCCGAGATGCTTTCACCAGTCCATAGATGGATCGCTGGTGCTTGCTCACTTTGTTAGCACCTTTAGGATCGACAAAACCTTCTGGTTGCATCATATACAACTCTTCTTTAAGAAATCCATTAAGGAATGCAATTTTGACATCCATTTGCCAGATTTTATAAAATGCGTCAACTGCTAACATGATTCAGACAGACTTTTAAGCATCAATACGAGTGAGAAAATCTCATCGTAGTCAACACATTGAACTTGTCGAAAACATTTTTTGACAATTCGAGCTTTGTAGATAGTAACACTACTATCAGCGTCCGTCTTCCTCTTGAAGATCCATTTATTCTTAATGACTCACCGACATCGGGCAAGTCAATCAAAGTCCACACTTTGTTCTCATACATGGATCCCATCTTAGATTTCATGGCTTCAAGCCATTTCGCGGAATCTGGGCTCATCATCGCTTCCTCATAGTTCATAGGTTCGTCATGGTCTAGTAACATGACTTCCAGAAATGATTACTATACCACTCTGGTGCGGACCATACTCTGGTTGTCCTACGAGGTTCGGTAGTAACTTGATATGAAGTTTCATGATCATCATCATTAGCTTCCTCACTAATTTGTGTAGAGATCGCTAGAACTGATTTCTGTGATGAACTACTTTCCAATTCGGGAGAAGGTACAATTACCTCATCAAGTTCTACATTCCTCCCACTCACTTCTTTCGAGAGAAACTTATTCTCTAGAAAGGATCCACTTTAGCAACAAAGATATTGCCTTTCGAATCTGTGACAGAAGGTGTACCCAACAATTTCTTTTTGGGTATCCTATGAAGACGCATTTTTCCGATTTGGGTTTGTGCTTATCAGGCTGAAACTTTTTCACATAAGCATCACAACCCCAAACTTTAAGAAACGACATCTTAGATTTCTTGCTAAACCACAGTTCATATGGTGTCATCTCAACGGATATAGATGGTGCCCTATTTAACGTGAATGCAGCTGTCTCTAATGCATAACCCCAAAACGATAGTGATAAATCAGTAAGAGACATCATAGATTGCACCATATCTAATAAAGTACGATTACGATGTTCGGACACACCATTATGTTGCGGTGTTACAGGTGACATGAGTTTGTGAAACTATTCCACATTGTTTTAATTGAAGACCAAACTCGTAACTCAAATATCCGTCTCCGCGATTAGATCGTAGAAACTTTATTTTCTTGTTACGATGATTTTCCACTTCACTCTGAAATTCTTTGAACTTTTCAAATGTTTCAGACTTATGTTTCATCAAGTAGATATACCCATATCTGCTCAAATCATCTGTGAAGGTCAGAAAATAACGATACCTGTCGCGAGCCTCAACACTATCGGACTGCATACATCAGTATGTATTATTTCCAACAAGTATGTTGCTCGCTCCATTGTTCCGAAGAACAGAGTCTTAGTCATCTTGCCCATGAGGCATGGTTCACAAGCATCAATTGATTCATAATCAAGTGATTCCAAAAAAAAACACCAGCTTGGATTTTCTTCATGCGCTTTACTCCAATATGACCTAAATGGCAGTGCCACAAGTAAGTTGCACTATCATTATTTACTTTGCATCTTTTGGCTTCAATATTATGAATATGTGTATTACTACGATCGAGATTCAATAAACCATTCACTTTGGGTGTATGACCTCGGAAGGTTTTATTCATGTAAACAGAATAACAATTATCCTTGACTTAAATGAATTACCGTATTGCAATAAACATGATCTAATCATATTATGCTTTACACAAACACAAAATAACATTTATTTTAGGTTCAACACTAATCCCGAAGGTAAAGGGACTGTGCGATGGTGATCTTATCAACCTTGGAATCACTTCCGACTCACATCATCACCTCACCCTTAACTAGTCTCTGTTTATTTTTGCAACTCCCGTTTCGAGTTACTATTCTTAGTAACTGTACCAGTATCAAATACAGAGGTGTTGTTATAAACACTAGTAAAGTACACATCAATAACATGTATATCAAATATATACTTTTGTTCACTTTGCCATCCTTCTTATCCGCTAAGTATCTAGGGAAGTTCCACTTCCAGTGACCATTTCCTTTGAAGTAGAAGCACTCAGTTTCAGGCTTGGGTGTAGCTTTGGGCTTCTTCATGGGAGTGGCAACTTGCTTGCCATTCTTCTTGAAGTTCACATTCTTTCCCTTGCCCTTTTACTTGAAACTAGTGGTCTTGTCAACCATCAACACTTGATGCTTTTTCTTGATTTCTACCCTCGCCGATTTCAGCATCGCGAAGAGCTTTGGGAGTTTTTTCTGTTATCCCTTTCATATTATAGTTTTATCACGAAGTTCTAGTAACTTGGTGATAGTGACTAGAGAACTCTGTCAATCACTATCTTATCGGGAAGATTAACTCCCACTTCATTCAAGTGATTGTAGTACTGAGACATTCTGAGTACATGCTCACTCGTTGAGCTATTCTCCTCCATCTTGTAGACAAAGTACTGTCAGAGGTCTCATACCTCTTGACACGGGCACGAGTATAAAATACCAATTTCAACTCTTAGAATATCTTATATGTTTCGTGGCGTTCAAAACATTTTTGAAGTCTCGGTTCTAAGCCGTAAAGCATGGTGCACTAAACTATCAAGTAGTCATCATGCCGAGCTTGTCAAAATGTTCATAACGTCTGCATCTGCTCCTGCAATAGTTCTGTCACCTAGCGGTGCATTAAGGACATAATTTTCTGTGCAGCAATGAGGATAAACCTTAGATCATGGACCTAGTCCGTATCATTGCTACTATCATCTTTCAACATAGTATTTCTTTAGGAACATATCAAAAAATAAACCGGGAAGCTATACGCGAGCAATTGATCTACAACATAGATATGCAAACACTATCAGGACTATGTTCATGATAAATTAAAGTTCAATTAATCATATTACTTAAGAACTCCCACTTAGATAGACATCCCTCTAGTCATCTAAATGATCACGTGATCCAAATCAACTAAACCATGTCCGATCATCACGTGAGATGGGGTAGTTTTCAATGGTGAACATCACTATGTTGATCATATCTACTGTATGATTCACGCTCGACCTTTCAGTCTCCAGTGTTCCGAGGCCATATATGCATATGCTAGGCTCGTCAAGTTTAATCCGAGTATTCCGCGTGTGCAAAACTGGCTTGCACCCGTTGTATGTGAACGTAGAGCTTATCACACCCGATCATCACGTGGTGTCTTGGCACGATGAACTGTCACAACGGTGCATACTCAGGGAGAACACTTATACCTTGAAATTTAGTGAGAGATCGTCTTATAATGCTACCACCAAACTAAGGAAAATAAGATACATAAAGGATAAACAACACATGCAATCAAAATATGTGACATGATATGGCCATCATCATCTTGTGCCCTTGATCTCCATCTCCAAAACACCGTCATGATCTCTATCATCACCGGCATGACACCATGATCTCCATCATCTTGATCTCTATCAATGTGTCGTCACATGGTCGTCTCACCAATTATTGCTTTTGCAACTATTGCTATCGCATAGCGATAATGTAAAGCAATTATTTGGTGCTTGCATCTTATGCAATAAAGAGACGACCACAAGGCTTCTGCCAGTTGCCGATAACTTCAATAAAAACATGATCATCTCATACAAAAACTTATATCTCATCACGTCTTGACCATATCACATCACAACATGCCCTGCAGAAACAAGTTAGACGTCCTCTACTTTGTTGTTGCAAGTCTTACGTGGCTGCTACGGGCTGAGCAAGAACCTTCTTACCTACGCATCAAAAACCACAACGTGGTATAGTGATTGCTTTTTGATCTTCGGAAGTTCCATGTTCATTGAATCCGATTCAACTAAAGCTGGAGAAACAAACACCCACTAGCCACCTGTGTGCGAAGCACGTCAGTGGAACCAGTCTCGCGTAAGCTTACGCGTAATGTCGGTCTGGGCCGCTTCATCCAACAATGCCGCTGAATCAAGAATCAACTAGTGACGGCAAGCAATATGTATATACCCACGCCCACAACTCCTTTGTGTTATACTTGTGCATATGACATCTAGCCATAAACCTGGCACAGATGCCACTGTTGGGGAACGCAGTAATTTCAAAATTTTCCTACGCACACGCAAGATCATGGTGATTGTCGGTGTCAAAACCGGCGGATCTCGGGTAGGGGGTCCCGAACTGTGTGTCTAGGCCGGGTGGTAACAGGAGGCAGGGCACATGATGTTTTACCCAGGTTCGGGCCCTCTTGATGGAGGTAAAACCCTACGTCCTGCTTGATTAATATTGATGATATGGGTAATACAAGAGTAGATCTACCACGAGATCAGAGAGGCTAAACCCTAGAAGCTAGCCTATGGTATGATTGTATGTTGTGATTGTTGTCCTACGGACTAAAACCCTTCGGTTTATATAGACACCGGAGAGGGTTAGGGTTACACAAGGTCGGTTACAAAGGAGGAGATATCCATATACGTATTTCCTAGCTTGCCTTCCACGCCAAGTAGAGTCCCATCCGGACACGAGACGAAGTCTTCAATCTCGTATCTTCATAGTCCAATAGTCCGGCCAATGGAGATAGTCCGGCTATCCGGAGACCCCCTAATCTAGGACTCCCTCAATAGCCCCCGAACCAGGCTTCAATGACGATGAGTCCGGCGCGCAGTATTGTCTTCGGCATTGCAAGGCGGGTTCCTCTCCAAATCCTGTATACCTGTCAAAATAGTGTCCGGTCTCTTGTGAATGTTGCATTCCTTGGCTTCCACGCCTAATAATGGCCGCTTTCCACGTGTCGAGCGAATGTGAAGAGCCAGGGCGTTTTCACATTTACCCCCCTAGCTGTATGAATGAGACACCTATTAAAAAGACGAGGATTCAGATCCAAATCACACCATCCTCCCTTGGTGAGCCTTCATCGGAGCGCCCTCGACAGAGATCCATTCCATCATGGCCGGTCGACGCAGCTTCTCCTCTCGCCCCCTAGCTCCAAGCCTGGAGATTGGGAGAGATGTTCCGTCCCACATAGCAAATTAGTGATGCTTCAGACCAAGGGATTTCTTCCCCCAGCGTACCTGGTCCCGGTTCGAGCCGGGCTTGCCACCTATAATGGCGGAGAGCCTTCCCAATCCCTCCAAAGGAGAGCGGGTATGCCTTGTCCCTTATTTGGTAAGAGGGCTCGGATTCCCAATTCATCCGTTTCTCCGAGAGCTCCTGGAGTTCTACGGCCTCCAGTTGCACAACCTTATGCCTTCCTGCATGCTGCATATACCGGATACCTATCCGGGACCCCAAAGAAGACGTCCGAAGAATGGCCTTCAGAATGGTTTTATATAGAAGACGTCCCCCTCCCGGATCCTATTCGGATCGGCCTTCTTGAGTTCGACAACGCCCCTTTGAAGAAGCGCCGGAGCTGGCGTCCACGGAGCTCCCTGGAGGAAGATGACAGGGACATTCTTTACCTGATGAGCCGGATAAGTTTTTTAGCTCGATCCGGATTGACCATGATCGAGGTCATGGCCATACGTATCATGCGGGGGGTGCAGCTGCTTCAGTATAGAGGCCACCCCATGTGGGATTTCAACGGGGAGGATGACGCCACCCGCTAAGGGCCGTAAAGGGCCGGGATCGGTTGCTGATTTAATAAAAATCTTATCCACTTTGTACAAGGGAGAAGAGGAGGAATTCCTTCGTGTCAACCCGCAGGGCGGATTTTCTATGTACAATCCTCCGAGCTAGATAAGCGGAGACTTTCTCTCGCCCATCCATTTCATACTTCCGCAGTTAAGTATTCAGTCTAGCGATTTCTACGCAGGAACTGCGCTAGGCTGTAAGGGAGATAAATAACTCCCCTCCACAACCCGAGGACCCTGGACGGTCCCTCGACCCGGCCTCCCAAGAAGATTCGGACATATCTGTGGAGCTGGTCGATGTGGTGTTTTACCAATTGAGCAATGATAATGCTTTGGTGGCCATTACGGCCGATTACCCTGGGCTAGTTCCAGCCTCATAGGTGACTGAGATCGAAGTACCAGCACTTCAAAAAGGGATCTGTCCTTGCGTGTTTTTGATCGCCGTATAACAGCCGTGTTTTGCAGGGGAGGTCCTCGAGGCAGAAGGCCGAGCCTGCGGCGATTGGCCAACAAGGGGCCGCGAGGCCAGGCAAGCTGAAAAGACCCACAGTCCGGATTGAGACATCGGCGCAGCGGTACGGCGCACCGTCTTTATTGCAAGACATTATTCTCAGAGGCATATTAACGCCCATGACTTCTTTTCAGGAAAAAGAGTGCTCGCCGGACTATACCCGGAGAAGCTACTAATCGCACCTCCACAAGCCAGGCTCCAAGGCCGGATTCAGAGGCGGGAACGAATATGAGGCATGCGCTGGGTGCTCCTACGACAGAGGATGCGGATAAACTGTCCGCCACCCATTCCGAGGTGGAAAGTGCCATGAACCACAGGCGTCTCCGGACTGTTCTTCGTGACGCTTGTTTCTCCCAAGAGGCATTGGATGCCTTCAACTCGGGAGACGCGCACCTCTGTGCCTCTCAAAATGGTCTAGCCAGAGCCACAGAGCAGTATGTAAAAGACATGCGGGTGAGAAAATTTGGTGATTATATATATATATCAGTAGCCCCTGAGACTTGAAACAGTTAGGATAACTGATTTAAGGATCATTTGTTATGCAGGTTCTTACAGAAAAGAATACTCAACTGTCCCAGGAGCTGGAAGAGTGCAAAGCCCAACTTCAGGCCGCACTGGCCGCGGCAGGGGAGCCCAAAGAGACCCCCTCTGGTAACATATCCTTCAAATGATATGTATCATATAGAATGCGGCGTGTATGCAGATCTGACGATAAAATTGCAGGTGACACTGGAGTAAATCCGGATAAGCAAAAACTCCAACGCCAGTTGAAGGCCGGTGAGAATGTGCTTACGAGGGTGAGGCAGGAGAAAAATGATATCCAATATTCCAACACCAAGCTGGGCGTGGAACTACAAGATGTTCGTGCCCAACTGTCGGACTATGTTAAGGAAAATCAGCGGCTTCGACGCGGCATATTTAGTAAGTGCTTGAATGAACTTTGAAAAAGAGTTCGGCGAGGAAGCTGGCTGACAGAGTTATGTCTGTAGGTATGCTAACAGGTCGTCCTACCGAGGAAATGCCCGGTTCAATGGGTGACCTTCTTCCCGAGCTCTCACAGCTGCACGAACGAGTTCGGCAGGTGATGCAAGGCGTCACCCAGGCCTTGTGGCCATCCGTCTCCATACCCGAAGGCCTTGGAGAGCTTGCAGAAAAGCTAAAGGGAGCACGGCGGCGCTTCCAATTATGGAAGATATCGGCCTGCCGTCAGGGCGCCAGGGAAGCCTGGGCAATGGTGAAGACACGGTACACGAAGGTTGACCCGAACCATATGGCCGAAGTCGGAGCTGTGGGGCCTGATGGGAAGGAGATCCCTGTGAGCTTAGTGTACGGCCAAGTAGAATTGGCCGCAAAGTATTCCCAACAGGACTGTAGACTAGACAGCCTATTGGATGGTATTAAAGAGGAATTCAACCAGTCAAATTGACTATGTAATTTTAAAGTGACATGTATAATGCCTTCTAGCCGGATTGTAGATCGTTTGTCATGGCGGACCTTTTCTCTTCAACCTCGGGACCCGACAGTCCGAAGTGTATCCGAATACCCTCTCGGTTATGTAACAACCGGGGCATGCGTGGAGACCAGGCGTAGGGGTCATTAGTGCTTTATCAGACAATTTCCCAACTAGTTATGTTATATTACATGGGTAGTAAGAAACATCTTCCAGGGAGAATAGTTCCGTTAAGGGTTCCTTTCCCTGGGTAAGCATGCCCTAAAGTGCATGTCCGGACTGCGACAAGAAGCACAGAAAAAGCATCTGGGGGCAGATATGGATAATAAATAAAAGTCATCTTTTGTTCATCGACCGAATATTCCCTTAAGAACGCTAGCTTTCGGCTTCACCCAGTCTGAGGTACACATCCGGCTGACCCGGCGGTAACAATCGCAGAGGTGCTCCCCTTATGCCCTAGCCGAATTAACGGGAACGTAGGGCATAAATACAAGAGCCAGGCAACCCAGCTTGGCCAAAACTTAAGTCATATTGATGCATATAATGGTGAAAAAAGGTACACGCGGAAGTATAACACATGTATTGGGCGTGAGGCCCAGGTAAATAATTTAAGCTTCTGTGAAAGAAGCCCCCAGGTATGAAGAGTGCGGCTAGCGCATCTGTAATGTATGAGTGGGGCACAAGGTGACCCTTGAAGGCCTAGAGAAATAAAAGAAAGAAAGGGAAACAAGACAGATGATGTATATGCAGAAAATGGACAAAGGGAGGGGACTAACATAAAGTCCGGTGCTAGGCGTAGAATCTTGGGAGCCTGGCTACGTTCCATGGGTTCGGCTCGAGTCGACTAGTCGATGCATCCCGCAGTCGGTACACTCCACCGGTCAGAACTTGGTCGATAATGAAGGGACCTTCCCATTTGGGCTCGAGCTTGTTCTTTTTCTCATCCGGCAGCTGTAGAACTAGTTCGCCAACATTGTAAGTTTTGGCCCGTACTTCTCTGCTTTGGTATCTGCGAGCCTGTTGCTGGTAAAATGCGGAACGGGCTTTGGCTACATCGCGCTCTTCCTCCAAGGTGCCCAGACTGTCCTGCCGATTGAGCTCGTCTTCTCTTTCTTCGCACATGCGCACTCGAGGTGAGTCATGAATTATGTCACAGGGCAGGACTGCCTCTGCACCATACACCATAAAAAATGGTGTATATCCGGTACTACAATTCGGCGTGGTCCGCAGCCCCCAGAGTACGGAGTCGAGCTCCTCTACCCAATGCATGCCAGACTCCGTTAAGGAGCACACTAATATGGGTTTAATGCCGCTCATTATAAGACCATTTGCTCGTTCGACTTGACCGTTGGTTTATGGGTGATAGACTGAAGCATAATCGAGCTTGATGCCCATTTTGCTGCACCAGAGTTTTACCTCGTCGACCGTGAAGTTCATGACATTATCAGTGATGATGCTGTGGGGGACGTCGTAACGGTGTACAACCCCGGATATGAAATCTATCACCGGTCCGGATTTGGCTATTTTAACCGGTTTAGCCTCTATCCATTTGGTGAATTTATCCACCATGACCAATAAGTATTTTTTCTTGTGGGTTCCCCCTTTAAGGGGTCCAACCATGTCAAGCCCCCAGACCGCAAAGGGCCATGTAATGGGGATTGTTTGGAGGGAGGTGGGTGGCATGTGGCTTTGATTTGCAAAGAGCTGGCAACCGGCGCAATGTTGGACCAAGTCCTGTGCATCTGCCCGTGCCGTTATCCAATAGAATCCTGTACGGAAGGCCTTGCTTACAAGAGACCGGGCTGCGGCGTGATGACCGCCGAGTCCGGCGTGAATTTCTGCCAAAAGGTTCCGCCCCTCTTCGGAGATGCACCTTTGAAGGACTCCAGTAGCGCTTTTTTTGTACAATTCTCCCTCATGGACCCTGTAGGCCTTGGATCGCCGCACTATGCAGCGTGCCTCATTTTGGTCCTCCGGAAGTTCCTGTCTAGTTAGGTAGGCCAGGAATGGTTCTGTCCACGGGGCAATAATGGCCATTATTTCGTGGGTTGATTGTGTTATTTCGGTGGCGGAGCCTCCGATTGTGTCAGAGAGTTCGGTATTGGGTATTTTGGCTGGGTCCAGACTGTTGTTACCGGTGTCCCCTTCCCATGCTACGGATGGCTTGAAAAGCCTTTCCAGAAATATGTTGGGAGGGACCGCATCGCGTTTTGCGCTGATGCGGGCGAGGATATCCGCCGCCTGATTGTTTTCCCGAGCCACATGGTGAAATTCGAGCCCCTCGAACCGAGCTGACATTTTTAGGACGGCATTGCGATAAGCTGCCATTTTCGGATCCTTGGCATCAAAGTCTCCATTTATTTGGGATATCGCGAGGTTCGAATCCCCGTGCACCTCTAGGCGTTGAATGCCCATGGATACTGCCATCCGGAGACCATGTAGAAGGGCCTCATATTCGGCTGCATTGTTGGAGTCCGTATGCATTATCTGTAGTACATATTGAACGGTGTCTCCTGTTGGGGATGTCAAAACGACGCCAGCCCCTAGACCAGCCAACATTTTGGAGCCGTCGAAGTGCATGATCCAGTTAGAATATGTGTCGTACTCTTTAGGGAGTTCGGCTTCCGTCCATTCAGCGATGAAGTCAGCCAAAACTTGCAACTTAATAGCTCGCCGTGGCTTGTAAGTTATGTCGAACGGGAGGAGCTCAATGGCCCATTTGGCAATCCGGCTCGTTGCGTCGCTGTTGTTTATAATATCATTAAGTGGTACTTCTGAGGCTACCGTTATCGAACACTCTTGAAAGTAGTGTTGCAGCTTCCGGGATGCCATAAATACTGTGTACACTATCTTTTGATAATGTGGGTACCGTGATTTGCATGGAGTAAGGACAGTGGACACATAGTAAACCGGCTTTTGAAGGGGGAATTTGTGTCCGTCCACTTCTCGCTCGACGACGAGTACTGCGCTTACGACTTGATGAGTTGCCGCAATGTATAATAGCATTGGTTCGCCAATGTTTGGCGCGACCAGGACTGGGTTTGTTGCCAATATGGCTTTTATTTCGTTGAGTCCGGCCGTGGCGGCATCCGTCCACTCAAAGTGTTCGGTGCGCCGGAGGAGGCGATAAAGGGGTAATGCCTTTCTCCCAAGCGGGAGATAAAGAGGCTTAGAGCCGCCACGCATCCAGTCAATTTTTGTATTTGTTTGAGGTCTGTTGGGGTAGCCAACTATGACAACGCTCAGATTTTGGCCGGATTAGCTTCAATACCTCTACTGGAGACAATGAATCCCAGGAGCTTTCCGGCTGGTACGCCGAAAATGCATTTTTCCGGATTGAGCTTGATGTCATATGTTCGGAGGTTGTCTTGTGAGCCTCAAGTCGTCTACTAGAGTTTTGACATGCTTGGTTTTAACGACCACGTCATCTACGTATGCCTCCACTATTTTGCCGATCTAGTTTGCCAGACATGTCTGAATCATGCGCTGATATGTTGCGCCGATGTTTTTGAGCCCGAAGGGCATTGTGTTGAAGCAGAATGGGTCATATGGTGTGATGAATGCCGTTGCGGCTTGGTCTGGCTCTGCCATTTTAATTTGATGGTAGCCGGAGTATGCATCGAGGAAACACAATGAATCATGTCCTGCGGTAGCATTGATGATTTGATCGATGCGGGGGGAGGGGGAAGGGATCCTTTGGGCAGGCCTTGTTAAGGTCCTTAAAATCGACGCACAAGCGCCAGGATTTGTCCTTCTTTGGTACCATCACCAGGTTTGCTAGCCACTCCAGATGTTTTATGTCTCTGATGAATCCGGCCTCCAATAGCTTGGCTAGTTCCTCTCCCATGGCTTGTCTCTTAGGTTCGGAGAAACATCGAAGAGCCTGCTTGACTGGCTTAAATCCTTTTAGGATATTTCGGCTGTGCTCAGCCAGCCTGCGTGGGATTCCTGGCATGTCTGAAGGGTGCCAGGAAAAAATGTCCCAGTTCTCGCGTAGGAACTCTCGTAGTGCGGCATCGACATTGGGGTTTAATTGTGCCCCGATGGAAGCTGTTTTTGTAGGGTCCATTGGATGGACTTGGAATTTGACTATTTCATTCGCCGGTTTAAAGGAGGTGGACTTGGATCTTTTATCGAGTATCACGTCGTCCCTGTTCACCGTGGTGCGCAGCGCAGTTAGTTCCTCGGCCGCTAGGGCTTCAGATAGTGCCTCAAGGGCCAATGCAGCTGTCTTATTTTCGGCGCGGAGTGCTATGTCCGGATCACTAGCAAGAGTGATGATTCCGTTGGGCCCGGGCATTTTGAGCTTCATGTACTCATAATGGGGTATGGCTTGGAAGACTGTAAACGCCTCCCGCCCTAATAGAGCGTGGTATCCGCTGCTGAACGGGGCCACTTGGAATGTAATTTCTTTGGACCTGTAATTATCTGGCGTGCCAAATACCACGTCTAGTGTGATTTTTCCAGCACAGCGTGCTTCCCGACTGGGGATGATTCCTCTAAAGGTTGTGCTACTTTTCTCAATGTGGCTCCAGTCTATTTCCATCTTTTGAAGAGTTTCCTCATAGATGAGGTTTAATCTGCTGCCGCCGTCCATGAGTACCTTGGTGAGTCGAAAGCCGTCCATGATTGGACTGAGGACCAGTGCGGCTGGTGCTCGGGCTGTTCAGAATTTAGGTTCGTCACTAGCATTGAAGGTAATAGTCGTGTCACTCCAAGGATTTATTTCTGCTATGTGGCAGATTTCGGCCATGCTGCGGAGTGTTCCCTTGCGTCTATTATTTGACGCGAAGGTCTCAAAGACCATTAACACCGTATTGTTGTCCACGGGATGATGCTCTGTTGTCTTTGGGAGGAGTAGATCCTCACCACTTTTGGCCACCTGCCGGAGTATCCAACATGCTCTAAGGCTGTGCGTTGGTATTGCATCCGCTGTACTATGAATTTTGCAGGGTCCGTTGAGCCATGCCTCCAGTACGGTTCCTTGCCCCGTAGAGGACTTTTGCTTTTTGGTAGTTAACCTAGGTGTATTGTGATAATGCACCCTTTTATTTCGGACTGGGTTTGTATTTAGGGCCGGATTATCCCAAAATTTTATTTCGGTTTTCCAGGCGCTTTCCATCGCACAGTACTTTCGTACTATGGACACCAAGTCGGCAAAGCGTGTAATTTCGCGACGACTTATGGCGTTGAGGATTCCCTTGTCCGTGCAATTATTGCAGAAGAATGAAATTGCGTCTTCCTCGCGGCAGTCCTTTATCCTGTTCATGACCAGGAGGAATCTGGCCCAGTAGTAGTGTACTGTTTCTTCGGGCACTTGCCTAATTTGGGATAGATCGCGTATGTTTGGGTGGGTGGGAGGAATTGAATCCGAATCCTCACCCAATCTGAGACTCAGGGGCCAAGGAGTTTCCGAACTCGAAAGTTTGGATTCTTGGTTGTTTTCCGATAAATCTAACCCGCTGCCTGATTCTAGGTTCAGGCCTTGAGTGACGTCCTCCCCTCCGCGGGTATCTGACTTGGAGGGATCGGGAATCCGGACATAGCTAGTCCTTAAGATAGATGAAGGTTTGCCGCATTGTTCCTCCACCACTGCAACATGATGGTTGACCTGGGGAGAGTTGATCTCTCTCAGATCGGGTTTAGGCCCAATCTGATCGTAGTCTGTAGCGACTCCCAGGGCGGCGATGCGATCCAAGAGCTCGTTCAGGGAAGAGAGCTCCATTGGATCTAACTGCTCGGCGAGTTCCGAGTTGACGTGAAGATTGCTTTTGATGACCCGAGAAGTCATCGTCGGCGCAGCGGCTGAACAGGCGGTCATAAGAAAACCACCTAGTCGGAGAGTTTGGCCGATAGCCAAAGCTCCCTCAGCAATAGTGCCGTCTTTAAAGACGGGATGAGACATCCTTCCTGGTGGCGACGGCACAACAGAACTCTCAATGAAAGCACCAATGTCGGTGTCAAAACCGGCGGATCTCGAGTAGGGGGTCCCGAACTGTGCGTCTAAGCCGGATGGTAACAGGAGGCAGGGGACACGATGTTTTACCCAGGTTCGGGCCCTCTTGATGGAGGTAAAAACCTACGTCCTACTTGATTAATATTGATGATATGGGTAATACAAGAGTAGATCTACCACGAGATCAGAGAGGCTAAACCCTAGAAGCTAGCCTATGGTATGATTGTATGTTGTGATTGTTGTCCTACGGACTAAAACCCTTCGGTTTATATAGACACCGGAGAGGGTTAGGGTTACACAAGGTCGGTTACAAAGGAGGAGATATCCATATACGTATTGCCTAGCTTGCCTTCCACGCCAAGTAGAGTCCCATTCGGACACGAGACGAAGTATTCAATCTCGTATCTTCATAGTCCAATAGTCCGGCCAATGGAGATAGTCCGGCTGTCCGGAGACCCCCTAATCCAAGACTCCCTCAATGCTGCATAGCAATGAAAGGGGAGAGTTTCGTCCACGTACCCTCGTAGACTGTAAGCGGAAGTGTTATGAGAACGCGGTTCATGTAGTCGTACGTCTTCACGATCCGACTGATCCAAGTACCAAACGTACGGCACCTCCAAGTTCAGCACACGTTCAGCTCGGTGACGTCCCACGAACTCCGATCCAGCAGAGCTTCGAGGGAGAGTTCCATCAGCACGACGGCGTGATGACGGTGATGATGATGCTACTGACGCAGGGCTTCGCCTAAGCACCGCTATGATATGACCGAGGTGGAATATGGTGGAGGGGGGCACCGCACACGGCTTGGAACACTCAACTTGTGTGTCCTAGGGTGCCCCCTGCCCCTGCATATAAAGGAGCAAGGGGGAGGCCGACCAGCCTTGGTGCGCCCCAAGGAGAGGAGGAATCCTCTTCCTACCAGGAAGAGGATTCATCCTTTCCTAGTCCAACTAGGAAGAGGGAAGGGGGAAGGAAAGAGAGGGAGAGGGAGAGGGAAAGAGGGGTTGCGCCCCCTCGCCTAGTCCAATTAGGACTCCTCATGGGAGGGGGCACACCACCTCCTGGGCTGCTTCCCTCTCTCTCCCCTAAGGCCCACTAAGGCCCAATACTTCCCTAGGGGGATACAGGTAACCCCTCCGGCACTCCGGTTTTCTCCGAAATCATCTGGAACACTTCCAGTGTCCGAATATAGCCGTCCAATATATCAATCTATATGTCTCGACCATTTCGAGACTCCTCGTCATGTCCGTGATCACATCCAAGACTCCGAACTACCTTCGGTACATCAAAACACATAAACTCATAATATCGATCGTCACCGAACTTTAAGCATGCGGACCCTACGGGTTCGAGAACTATGTAGACATGACCGAGACTTGTCTCCAGTCAATAACCAATAGCGAAACCTAGATGCTCATATTGGTTCCTACACATTCTACGAAGATCTTTATCGGTCAAACCGCATAACAACATACGTTGTTCCCTTTGTCATCGGTATGTTACATGCCCGAGATTCGATCGTCGGTATCTCAATACCTAGTTCAATCTCGTTACCAACAAGTCTCTTTACTCGTTCCGTAATGCATCATCTTGCAAATAACTCATTAGTCACATTGCTTGCAAGGCTTATAGTGATGTGCATTACCGAGAGGGCCCAGAGATACCTCTCCGACAATCGGAGTGACAAATCCTAATCTCGATCTATGCCAACTCAACAAGTACCATTGGAGACACCTGTAGAGCACCTTTATAATCACCTATTTACGTTGTGACGTTTGGTAGCACACAAAGTGTTCCTCCGGTATTCGGGAGTTGCATAATCTCATAGTCAGAGGAACATGTATAAGTCATGAAGAAAGCAATAGCAACAAACTAAACGATCATCGTGCTAAGCTAACGGAATGGGTCAAGTCAATCACATCATTCTCTAATGATGTGATCCTGTTAATCAAATGACAACTCATGTGTATGGCTAGGAAACTTAACCATATTTGATTCAACGAGCTAGTCAAGTAGAGGCATACTAGTGACACTGTTTGTCTATGTATTCACACATGTACTAAGTTTCCGGTTAATACAATTCTAGCATGAATAATAAACATTTATCATGATATAAGGAAACAAACAATAACTTTATTATTGCCTCTAGGGCATATTTCCTTCAAGGAACACCATGGATTTTTTTTCTCAAGGTTGATGTCTTGATCGTGATGGCCTGGGTCAGCCTTGAGGAGTCTGTCACGACCTTCCTGACTTCACCATGACCGATTACGTCACCTTCGGCTTAGTGTGCTTCCTTGATTCTGAAGAAGCCGGCAATGGTTAAGATTGAACTGACATTATGTTGATCATGGATGAAGAAATTCTTGATGAAATCTTTGGTGGGTCCCACGGTTGGTGCTAATACTTCCTAAACATATCTACTTTTCCTATCACTGTTGCAGCTTTTGCCCTCAAAACTTATTCCAATGGATAAAAACTAATAAGGATTGACGGTGTTTTTAGCATATTATCTACGGTGTCATCTTTTTGTGTAGAAAACCTAGTCAAAAAATTCTACAAAAATATCTATGTAGTTTTTGCACCAAAAGAGGCTAGGAAAAAAAATCCAAACCTAAGGAGCCTCAGGGGGCTTGGGCACCTGCCCCAAGCGCTCCCGCCTTTTGGGCGCCTGAGCTACCTGGGCCCGTGGACACCTCTCTGGCGCCCCTGGATTACAAATGCCCTAAAACTTGTCGCCATATTTATCATATATTTACTTGTGGTAGATATGACCGCCACTACTGATCTTCAATCCAAATGGACACTATAGGCAGGAATATGCCTTCGGAGGGGGGAGTTCACCATTGACTCCGTTAACCCCTTCTCCATCATTGACATCATACTGTCCCCAACCATGTGTGAGTATTATGTTGTAAGCTGCTACTTCTTGAGCACGTGTTGGTTTTCCCTTGAAGAGGAAAGGGTGATGCAGCAAAGTAGCGTAAGTATTTCCCTTAGTTTTTGAGAACCAAGGTATCAATCCAGTAGGAGACTACATGCAAGTCTCCTAGTACCTGCACAAACAAACAAGAACCTCGCAACCAACGCGATAAAGGGTTGTTAATCCCTTCACGGTCACTTACGAAAGTGCGATCTGATAAAGATGATAAGATAAATATTTTTGGTATTTTTGTGATATAGATTGAAAAATAAAGATTGCAAAATAAATAGTAAACTAGAATAGTAGATTGGAAACTTATATGATGTAAAGTAGACTCGGGGGCCATAGGTTTTACTAGTGGCTTCTCTCAAGATAGCAAGTATTACGGTTGGTGAACAAATTACTGCCGAGCAATTGATAGAAAAGCGCATAGTTATGATGATATCTAAGGCAATGATCATGAATATAGGCATCACGTCCGTGATAAGTAGACCGAAACGATTCTGCATCTACTACTATTACTCCACACATTGACCGCTATCCAGCACGCATCTAGAGTATTAAGTTCATAAGAACAGAGTAACGCTTTAGGCAAGATGACATGATGTAGAGGGATAAACTCAAGCAATATGATATAAACCCCATCTTTTTATCCTCGATGGGAAGAATACAATACGTGCCTTGCTGCCCTTGCTATCACTAGGAAAGGACACCGCAAGATTGAACCCAACGCTAAGTACTTCTCCCATTGCAAGAAAGATCAATCTAGTAGGCCAAACTAAATCGATAATTCGAAGAGACTTGCAAAGATATCAAATCATGCATATAAGAATTCAGATAAGAATCAAATAATATTCATAGATAATCAAGTCATAAACCCACAATTCATCGGATCTCGACAAACACACCGCAAAAAGAGTTACATCGAATAGATCTCCAAGAAGATCGAGGAGAACTTTGTATTGAGATCCAAAGAGAGAGAAGAAGCCATCTAGCTAATAACTATGGCCCCGAAGGTCTGTGGTAAACTACTCACACATCATCGGAGAGGCTATGGTGTTGATGTAGAAGCCCTCCGTGATCGAATCCCCCTCCGGCGGGGTGCCGAAAAAGGCCCCAAGATGGGATCTCATGGGTACAGAAGGTTGCGGCGGTGGAAAAGGTGTTTCATTGCTCTCCCTGAAGATTTTTGGGTATAAGAGTATATATAGGCGAAAGAAATAGGTCGGTGGAGCTACGAGGGGCCCACGAGGGTGGGGGGCGTGCCCACCACCCTGGGGCGCGCCCTCCTGCCTTGTGGCTCCCTCGCTGCTTCCTTGACGTCCACTCCAAATCTCCTGGATCATGTTTGTTCCAAAAAAGATCCTCGCGAAGGTTTCATTCTGTTTGGATTCCGTTTGATATTCCTTTTCTACGAAACACTGAAATGGGAAAAAAAAAATTTGCACTGTGCTTTCGGTTAATAGGTTAGTTCCAAAAATAATATAAAAAGGTATATTAAAGCCCATTAAACATCCAAAATAGATAATATAATAGCATGGAACAATCAAAAATTATAGATACATTGGAGACGTATCATAAGCACACGTGATTGATGGGGGTTGGTTTAGATCCATTATGTAATAGCCTTAAGATTCATGGTGGATTGATCCCTACTATGATGATTATTTGAGAACTGATATTGCTATCACTTTGGTATGCTCGTGATATGATTCCATATCTAAACTTTATGTCTTTGTGATATTTTTGTTTAAGATCGTACAACAAGTCACATGCACATGGTATAGTATTGAACATGGAGACTCCGTGGGTAACAAACAGGGATATCTATGTGAATAACTATAATTGTGGATTACATGTATTCATGAAGGATTCTTTGTTCCAAGTGACTCGAAAAGGTCGCCTTAATTAATTTTTTCAAAAACACCTCTTTATTAATTTCTAACGACATGTACATCATCTATTAAGGAAGGTACAATTTCGCTCAATGGCTCCTCAAACCAATCATTGATTGTGGAAACTCTAGCCAACCTAGAAATCTCATGAGCTACCTCATTTGCTTCCCTATTACAATGTTCAGAACATGTGAGGGGGGAATCACAAGCTATATAATAACATTCATCAAAAACTACCGCCACGGCTCATATAGATCGTCCTCTATTCTTTATGGTATCAATGACCTCCAAATTATTAGAATTACTAACCAGGAGATTGCATCCCACCTTTTGTGTAAGGGGTAGTCCAAAAATCAACGCTAAAGATTTAGCAGTCAAGGTGTCACCACACCAATCAATTTTCTAGTTAACCCCAACAATGAATTTCCTGCTAGCATCTCGCAGAACTACACCAGCCAACTCCCATAAAAGAATCATGATCAAAATATGCATCAACATTAAGTTGAGCAAATCTCATAGCTGGTCAGATCCAACCCTATTTCTTCATGGTAGCTTTAGGGGGATGAGCCATAATATAATTTATCATCTTGGCATGAATCCCCACAATAATTTGATTAACACCTTATATGTTCTCCTCATCAACAAGCTTACGGCTTTCCCGCCACAAGTGCGAAGTGGAACGACAATCAACTCATGAACATTATGAAGACAAAAAAGGAAAGATCATGGTCCGACAAACTAAAACTTAATTGTTTATAACTTTTGAACTATGGAAATAAATTTAATAATTTTTTTCTTAATGTTCTAGAAGTTTAAATTAAATTTTATGAACTAATTTGAATCATGTTTCGCTTTAGGAAATTCAAACTTAAATGGAACTTATAATCCAATTCATAACTCCAAATCAAATGCACCTTATGCAGACGAATTCATAAACACCTTGAACATGTATGAACTCATTTGAACTTGAACCCAACTTAAAAAAATAAACTAAAATTATATTCAAATTCAAACTTAAGTTTAATTCAAACAAGTTTGAATCCTAATTCCAAACTCAAATTGAATTTCAACCCAAATTTGAATATCAATTTCAGACAAATCTTTAAAAATTTATTTGAACTCAAATCCAATTCAAACATGAAGTAAAATATTCAAACCAATTCAAATTCTAATATGAAATTGAATTTGAAACTAAACCAAGTTAAATTATGAAATGATATTAAAACCAAATTTAAATTTAGAAATGAATTTCCAAACTAAGTCAAGTATGAAATTAAAATTCTAACTGACATTCGTTCAACCAAACCCTAACACATACACCATTTAAAGAAGAATCAAGGGAAGAATCAGATACACTTAAACCAAAACCAAATACACTACTAGTGTGTGTGTGTGTGAGTGAGTTATTGGTTCTTATTTTCTTTCATGCAAGTATTCCTTTTGCATTATTTATTTTTATTATGTATGTTGTCATTTCAGTGTTTAGATTGTGAGGAGTGCAAACCCTGTTAGTGTAAGGAGTGCACGTGTGACATCAAATAGCAAGGTAGGTTTCACTTTGATCATGACTCCCCTATTTTGTTACGCATTGTAGTATGCCATGATAATGTTTGAGTTCTGGTTTATGCTATGATATTGCATTGACACCTAGTAACAAAATCTTAGGTTTCCTTACCTTGTTCCTTGTAACCATCATGTAGACAATACTTAGTAGCTATGAAGTAACAGGGTTGGGACTACACTAATTTGACATGTTACTTTATTTGGATGACTACTTAATGACAACTTAACTATGGAATCATCTAGGCAGATTGACTTTGATTGGGTCTTCAAGAGGTTGCAGGTTGGGATTGTTGCCTAGGTTCAAAGGGATTGTATGAGCTCCAAGTTATGTAGCCTACATGTATAATTGTGAGTTATATGGTCTTTGTCTTGACCATGTAAGTTGCAAGAAACCTGACCTAGCAGGCCATCTAATGTAGGTGTTGTTAGGTTGTATGAGTTTGCCATGTCGTACAGGCTACTGCTTCCCAAAAGTCTCATATTGGTCTAAATGGTGACTCTATAGATGAATTTAGTAGCAGAAGAGTGTGGCTAGGTCTCGCGAGTAAAGTACACAAACCTCTAAAAAGTATATAAACTCGTAATGATTAGCCACGTCCTTAGTTATGGACAACTTTGTGCAACTTGGCTGTGAATTTTCAGTTAGATCTTATCATCTCTTATCTTAACTAAAGCTTGATGGGTTGACCAATGGGATAGGCTTCTACTTGTTGACATCGAAGGTGTGATGCTATTGGTTGAACTAGTGGGTTTACAGGTCTAGGCTTGCTATGTGATGTAGTGGGCACAAGAATGCTACGAATTGCTAGAGTACCTAGTATGTCCTATGTGTAGAATAGATACACTTATATGAAAATATAGGACAAAACTTATCGCTTTCCGCAAAGAAGCCTATAACTTCTACTTGCCCCAAAATGTACCTATAGGTGAATTATGTCTGCTATAACTTTCATAGGAACTTGCCAATACACTCAATGAATTGACCTTAGTGGCTACAAACGTATCATGTTGCAGGTGATTACTTCAAGGAGTGACTTTACGTTGGGTTACGTGCCTCCACTCAACATGGTTCCCCGTGGCATAGATGAAGCTCTGTCGGGGATATACCCCGTGGCATAAACCGGCCGGAAGTATAAACCGGCCAGACTGGATGACTCACTGGTAACCCGCCCGGAGCCTGGCGGTTCACGGGCTACCCGCCCGGTCTTGGCGGTTCATTAGTAACCCGGTGGGCGGGTCAGATGGATGACGAGGCCCATGGCCCAGAAGACCGGTTCACGTTTAATGGTGGGCCGGTTTATGAGAAAAGCACAAGGAACATTCCCTTACAAAGGAGGCAAGACTAGGACTCCACTTGTAATAGAGTAATCCTAGTCCTAATAGGACTAGTCATGTAAACCGCCCCTTCAACATATATAAGGAGGGGCAGGGCACCCCAAGAGGGGACAAGATTGACAAGTTCCACAAGTGGGACAAGTTAGGTTTAGACAATAGTTCTCGAAATAGAGCACTCTTGTAACCGTGATCATGATCATCAATATCAATGAAGCAGGATGTAGGCTTTTACCTCCACCGTGAGGGGCCGAACCTGGGTAAAACACCGTGTCTCTCGTCCCGCTCAACCCCTCTCAAGCTACCACATAGATGCGTTGGCCTCGCGACTAAGTCCTGATACTAAGGACATCTGTCGTGACAATTCCACCACAGTTGGCGCCCACCGTGGGGCTCGCGCACGGTGGTGATGAGTTCTTGGAGGGATCTTTCACAGGGATCGAGAAGGTCACAATTGGCCGGATGAAGAAAACTCGACAGGAGATAATCTTCGGCACCAGCCGGCTAAACCCATGGTTTGGAGTTTCTGTTGTGTGCCACCAATACAACATGATCCGTCGAAGTCTGAAGTTAAGATCAATTTTTCTACAATCACTTGTCGCCGAGGTTGGCAGGAATTATGCTGCATCCGCTGGGCACTATGTCAGATCAATCAACAAACGTGTGTGCAAACAAGGATCCAACCCCGAGGTGGTTTCGTAAAGAGATCTATTGTTACGGTTCAGAGTAGTATTACTTTGATTATGCTACTGCTCTCATGAAAGCGACACTACAGCAAAAATACTCCGCGGCGGCTGTTCGTGTAAGGGGCTTGAAAGGTTCAGATTCGTTTTTAATCATTGCTTTGGTCAAGGTCAGCAACTAGCACTAGTATGCGAAGCTACTAGTAGTATTGGTTCAGTTTTTCAATCACCAAAAGGAAGACCACACCCCGATCTGTTCAACTGGGATCGACCGGGAAACAGTCACGACCCAGGAGCGAGTTATCCATAGACACGGACTCCTACGTTTGACCTTCCACTTCCTTGCACGACAAAAACGCCGCCGCTGTCACGGTCCGGTTCAGAGTCAGTCCTTGACTTTGCCGCCTCACTCCGAGCTGCCCTCGGCTCCCAATCTTGCTCGGCCGTTGCGGCGCCTTGAGCTGCCAGATCGCCTGCTGCTGTGTCACCTCTGCCTTGGCACGAGTCCCTGTGCCAAGTCGCTCCTGCAACATGCCGCTACGGCTATGCTCCGGCCTTAGTCTCGCGCTGGGTCGCCGCCGCCACCATTTGGGCCCAGCAGGACCCTGCCTCGCCGGATCACCCACCTGGGTTCAGCACCTGCTGTCATAACCCGCCGCTGCCGCCCCGGTTTAAGGTCTCCTGAAATAAGAGTCACCTCGGTTTAAGATCTCTTCGAGAGAGTGGTTAAAGCACCGTGAAACTGCCATGGATGATTCATGGGCGCTATATATATGGATTATCCATCGTCCGGACAAGTCAGGTGATGTTTATCTAAGTTATTTTGTTGACATATATTGTTTTTATAAAAGGAACAATTACTTTCAACCATATATTTTGATATGCAGGACAATTATTCATTGTAAACGTGGTCTATACCGTGGGTACGAAGCACGCGTTAGCAATGTTCTGCACTGACATTTCATCCGTGTCATACCACCCGGTGAATGAACGTGAGCAAGTCGCCGTTCTTGTGGCCAGGTTAACATCAGCTTGCCGGGACCACGCCTGCGATTAACTCGCCCGTCCATGCCGGTTTACGACACCGGTGCCAATCTTCCCCGTCCGCACCGGTTTACAATGTCGCGGCCGATTCATCTATCCGAGCTGCCTCTGATGTTGCGGTCGCTTTTGTCGTCCGTCTCTCGCGGCCTGGTCTACATCAACATACCGGGCCGCATCTGTCTGCATGAGCTGTTTATTGGGTATGAGCAAGTCACAGCTTAGGTATCCCGGTTTTCTTTCAAATTGGAGACAAATTATCATCAAACCGTCGTTTGCACTGGATGGTTCAATGGGCAAGCGCACAAGTCACCGCCACTACAGTTTTGATTAACTTCAAATCGCCTGTTGGAAGAAACCATTGGCCGAGTTGCTGACACGGCTCATATGGGATCATTTACAACTCGCCGCAGTCACCTCAACCTTCTATGGATTCACATCGTGCTATCAACGCCAATGATATACAAGTTATGCCGGTTTATATCACGGTCAAATATGGAGAGTCTCAAGCCAACTCCTCGAGACACCTTTGAGACTCGGGGGCTACAATGATATGACTTAGCAAACGTTGCCGGTTTTCAGTGAAGTCAAGAACCCCAATACGTTGGAGGGAAAGATAACCCGGTCCCGGATTCACATCGTGCTGTCAGAAGATTTCCGGATTAGAAAGTATATGACAGTTACAAAATCCCGGCTCAATGAAGAAGTTTTGGGTCATCAGAAAAGGATTCCGGTTTACAATCCGATACAAGGGAAATTTGTTCTCCGACAAAGCTCTGAAGCTCTCAAAGCCGGTTCAAGAATTTCCGGTTCAAAAAGGAATTAACTTCTCGCAAGTTCGAGTTTAAAGGCCGTCAGAAAATTTCCGGCTGAAAATGAAGATTCCGGTTTAAAATCCGGTTCAAGGGAAAGATGTCTCCCACGAAGCTTTGACGCTCTCAATATCTGGTTCAAAATCCCGGTTCAAGAAGAACTTGTCTCTTGCAAAAAGTTAAAAGTTTCTGAAGAGAACCTACTGCCATGAAGCCGGTTCAAACATGGGTATCCCGCCTTACTGGCCTGACATATTATTGATCACATGGGGGCTTCTACTTCATAAAGCGGGGTCTCTGTTCTTTTACATCATGTGAGGTTACACGGAGTTGTTCTAAAGCGGCCTCCGGTTTACCCCTTGAGTTAGCTTTTCAAAAGGATCATGTTATATCACTTGGGGGCTTGGTCGTGTCCGAACCAATGCAATACCTCTTGATAGGCGAGAGCCACCAGATCACTTGGGGACTTGGTCACGTCTGAACCAGTCATGCCTCTTGATCGGCCTAAGGCCACAGAATCACTTGGGGGCTTGGTCGAACCCGAACCATTGCCATGCCACTTGATCGGCATAAATGCCACGGTTTCATTTGGGGACCTGGCTGACTTGAACCATAGCTACACCTATCGGGAGCTTGGTCGTGTCCGACCATGGTAACGCCATCTGATCAGCTCAAATAAGCCTCTTTTTGCAAACGGTTTTGTCATTGCCTTTGCTTCACATTTTTCTTTGAAAGATGTTTCTTTCTTTTTATTGCGTTTTTTTAAACCGACCAAGTTTTAAGCCGGTTCAAACTGTCAAATTGACGGAACACGGTCAAATCTTAATCCGGAGACTATCTGCCCGGTTTGATTTTCTGTTACCATCCTATTATGGAGTAAACCAGTGTTTATCAACCCGGCTCGGCTTTCAACTACAAGTTGTCAGTACACGATCAAATTATAATCCGAAGACTATCAGCCCGGTCTGGTTTGACTACGAGTCGCCAGTATTATATATGGTTAAACCGGTGTTTATCACAACCCGGTACGGTTTTATCATAAACCGGCACAATATGAAAGGAGTTATCATTACTCAAGATTGGGGTTATCACTCTTACTACAAAAGTTGGTAAAACCAACAATGTGATTCAATGTCACAGGTATGATGTATTTCATATTTGATTATTCTTAAGTGCAGCCTCGGTTATAAACCCAGGTTATATGTCAGGCATTATGACCCGTCCGGCGGTAAACCGCCAGGACACTTTAAACTTGTTGTATGCAGAAACAGGTTGAATAAAGTATGACGATAAATTATCCGGTGTTTATTAAAACGGCCTGGCTTTCGACTATAAGTCGCCAGTATATATTTGGATTGCGCCATTGGAATCATGCGCTCATAAATCATTGGGTTATATTATTCAAATAGCCAAACTTGGCTGAATTTCCATTATGATGTTGAATGAATAAGGTTTTCATACCGGATTATGTTATCTTGAATAGCCAACATGGCTGGATTTTATTATGGTTATTAATAACAGGTATTATTGAGGTTTTCAAAGTCGCTTTAGCGCAATGGCTATTATATTGTCAATGGATATGGTTTATTTTACAATTGAAGGAATAGTCCTGAGTCGCTGCAGGCTCACGACCCGACACTTGGGGGCTACATTATTCAAACCGAAGATTATATCAAATATGCAAGTCTCATGTCGCTGCAAGCATGCACCATGACACTTGGGGGCTAATGCAAAGTCATTTGTTGCTCACCTTATTGAAGACCCGACTCATCACATTGTAATGAGCCGGCCCTTGGGGGCTACCAATTGCCTCTATCAACAATTTAAGGTACAAAGCTTTTTATCCATTACATTGAAGGGTCCACTGCTCAGTTGGTAAAGCACAAGGCTCTTAACCTTGTGGACGTGAATTCAAGCCCCATGATGGGGGTTACATCATATGATGTTATTTTCATTGAAGAATATATCAAAATCCCAGCTCAATATTATCTTACTGAGCCGGCCCTTGGGGGCTACACGTTGTTGTTCAAAGTTTACAAGATTATATTTACAAAGTCCCTGCTCATTATTGCATAATGACCCGACCCTTGGGGGCTACATTGGTTGAAGTTTTTATGAGCATCAAGCAATTACAAGTCCCAGGTTGCTGCAAGCATGACAACCCGACACTTGGGGGCTACATATGTGGAATACTCAATTCTGACTAGTGACTGGGATGAACAACATGGATTTCTTCAAAATTGGTAACATTTATATTGAAGCAAGTCTTAAGCCATCACTTTGTTCTGCTCAAGATTTGGGGGCTACAGGTATTATATTATTATCGAAGAAATATTTTCAAATTCTCTGTTTGAGCAAACCAGATTAACCCGGCGTCACCAATCATTATGACCCTGTGGCTGCAACCCGGCGTCATCAATAATCATGAACCGGCGTTGGCAGCAATCATAACCTGGCGTCTATCAACGATCATAATCCGGGATCATCGGTTTTTATAACCCGGCCATTTTGGTAATGTTAAACCGGCAAGTTTTACATCTTCAAACTGGCTGAATATCAGATAAGTATTTCAAGACCCATATTTCTTAAACCGGCGCTTTGGGAGCTGAGTTTAAGGAGTTATTCTTCACAATATTTCTCGGTGACAAACCAATGTCGGCAAATTGATTATGAAGCTGGTCTGTTGACCCGGATTTCCCGAAAGGAGGAACTAACAAGGACTTAAGAATGATCAGGTACCGGTTTACAAATTTTTTTAACCCGGAGCATAACCTGTCAAATTTTCTCTTGAGTTTATGTTGCAGATCAGTTTAACATGGATAAATCCAAATTAAACTGGGGGCTAATGTCGGGGATATACCCCATGGCGTAAACCGGCCAGAAGTATAAACCGGCCGGACTGGATGACTCACTGGTAACCTGCCCGGAGCTTGGCGGTTCACAGGCTACCCGCCCGGTCTTGGCGGTTCATTAGTAACCCGGCGGGCGGGTCAGATGGATGACGAGGCCCATGGCCCAGAAGGCCGGTTCACGTTTAATGGTGGGCCGGTTTATGAGAAAAGCACAAGGAATATTCCCTTACAAAGGAGGCAAGACTAGGACTCCACTTGTAATAGAGTAATCCTAGTCCTAATAGGACTAGTCATGTAAACCGCCCCTTCAACATATATAAGGAGAGGCCGGGCACCCCAAGAGGGGACAAGATTGACAAGTTCCACAAGTGGGACAAGTTAGGTTTAGACAATAGCTCTCGAAATAGAGCACTCTTGTAACCGTGATCATGATCATCAATATCAATGAAGCAGGATGTAGGCTTTTACCTCCACCATGAGGGGCCGAACTTGGGTAAAACACCGTGTCTCTCGTCCCGCTCAACCCCTCTCAAGCTACCACATAGATGCTTTGGCCTCGCGACTAAGTCCTGACACTAAGGACATCTGCCGTGACAATTCCACCACAGTTTGCTTATGTTTCCATTATTATGAACTATTTATGTTCATAAGACAATTCATTTGGTTAGCATGTGGCTAGTGGTTTGTAAGACTTATCTTATTTGTTGATCACTTCAATATAATAGAATGATGTATTTGTGTTTGATATCACATTGGTATCATGTATGTTGGTGAATCAATCCATGGGCTGGCATGGTAAGCACGAAGACCTAAACCTTATCAGGTTAGTTGTTACAGGTACTTTGTGAAGTATAAGAAGAGCCTTTTCTTAACTTCGCATTCGGCAAATCAGTATCAGGAAAATAGTTCGCTCCCAAAAGTGTGGCACATAAAATATCTAGGTTCCCTTGTTTTGCCAGCATCGCCAGATTGAAACATATGTCACAAAAAACCCATGTGTCCTTGATTTTTTGGAACACACAGTTTCCACCATGCCATCCAATGCATCCACTTTTGATTGTCCTTGTCACCCCACTAAAATTTTGACATCATGTTAGTTATTCCTTTGCAAGTTTCTTTAGGAAATTTGAAGACAGACATAGCGTAAGTTGAAATAACTTGTGCAACAGACTTGAGGAGAACTTCCTTCCCACTAATGGATAATAATTTTTCTTTCCATCCACTGATTTTCATGATAATACGGTTGATTAGGTATTGAAAATAGTCGTTCTTGTCCATACCCATGGTATTTGGCAACCCCAAATATCTATCATTGAAAGCCTCCATCATGATGTGCAGAGTGGTAAAAATTTGCTCCCTTATTTCCACTCTTGCAATGGGCTAAAAAAATTGCTCCCTTAACTTTAGAAATATTTATTTTTCACTTTCCTCCCCATGTGCTAAAAGAGAATATAAACTATCCGTACTTTTATTGCGAGGAATCAAAGGGTTTATTATTCCATAGTGATAGAGTTGAAATCTTTAGTGACTAAATCGCTAACACATGGAGGGAATTGCCTACGCCAGAAGGTTGTACTATTCTCCATTCTATCAAAGTTGGCTAAACTATCTGCAACTCTACTCTGTTGATGAAAAACTGGAATAACAACCCTATCATTCAAAAAACCCTTGATCTCAGACATCAAGTGGCCATAAGCTGATCTATCCAAGGAATCATAGGAAAGCGTTTTGAGAGTGATTGCACAATCAGACTGAAGCATAATTCACCTATTGGAGTGTTTCACCAACATCCTTAAACCTTCAATCATTGCTTGTAACTCCGACTCAAGGGTCTCATTGCAATGGAAGAGTTTCCGGTAGGCAGCGAAAATCACCCCACCGTCTCCATCTAGAAGTATCACACCTGAACCTACCGTGCCATCCTTATTACTAAAGGAACCATCCGTTGACAATGCAACCCACCCCACTGGTGGCTTCGGCCAAGCACTTTGTAGCGACCAGACCTCAAACAGTCTGATCTCTGTGCTCCGGTGTCATCCCTGGATCAGTAATGCTGACACCACACAGTACTCGGAGGATTTATAACAGAGTAGCAATCACACACTTATTACATCGAGTGTCTCAATAGAGAACTTATTACAATAAATATGGCTTAAGGTCATCTAATAACGATAACAGCGGAAGGCTTGGAAGATAAGTGAGTCCATCAACTCCAACGGCATCACTGAGTATAGAACCACGACCTAAAAACTCCTTCATCGTCGTCTGAAAAGTCTGCAACATTAACGTTGCAGCCCGAAACGGGTCAGCACATGGAATATGCTGGCAAGGTAACACATAGAGAGTAATGGAATGAAACAACTATACTATATGCATATTTGGCTGGTGGAAAGCTCTATGGTTACAGTTCTGCGTAAAGCCAATTTTTCCCTACCACAAAGGAATAAAATTTATTTAACTATCATGGTAGTTGTTAAACATTGAGAATGGTTGACAGGATCCTCAATCCCAATTAAACATCATCATTATCAAAACCCAACAAAATTAATTTAGAGGAACATGTTGAGATTCACATGATAATCCAGGTACTAGATATTCAAGATGTCCATAACCGGGGACACGGCTAATCATGATTAGTTTAATACACTCTGCAGAGGTTTACGCACTTTTCCCCACAAGACTCGATCGCCTCTGTTTGGTTTCTCGCACTACATGGCATTTGAGAAGACGGATGACCGAGACATAGTCTTTCAGAAGCGCTAGCACCTTACGATCGGATAGACCGTACCACCTACATCCCCTACATCTGCTAGTCTACCACTGTAAGAGTTCGCACGACTTAGTCAACTATGCTAGAGCCCATAATAGCTTGTGGCTGCACACGGAATTTTCTAGCATGAATAATCTCATGATCCCTTTGAGCCTGGGTGGCGGTCCAAAAGAAAACAGGCAATCCTGGAATACCCAGGTACCTCAATCCACCCAGATGTGTCTTTAAGTTGCCACCTTAGGTAAACCATTAATTAACAAACTTACATCTGTCATGGATATCACTCACCCAATCCACGTCTACTAGCATAGCATGGCATAATGGCAAACGTAGAAGTAACTCCCAAAGGTTTGATATATATAACAGGTGATAGGTACTACCTCAACTACTTCCCATCCCACAATTTAATTAGATCCTAATCATGCAATGTTTGAGGATTGATCTAATGCAATAAAACTGGGTAGTAGAAAAGGTATGATCAAAGTGTTACTTGCCTTGTTGATGATCCATGAAACCTAGCGACTTGAAGTAACAAGCAGCACACTCCGGGTATTCTATCGCAGACAAACAAACAAGCATACAATAAGTACTCATCTAATGCACAGGTAAAAGTCAAATAAGAGATCTAACCAGAAAGTTCAACTTAAGAACTCCGGTTTGCAAAAAGAATCAAATCGAATGAAGCAACAAAAGTCAAACGGCGAAAGAAAACAACCTCGTTCTACTAATCTGGATCTAAGTCAAATTTTACAGTAGCAAAAACTTATTTAAGTTGGCTTGAATCGTCTGATTCTGATAAACGAGCGAAAAATTATACTAAAACAAAAATCGGATCAGAAATCGTGATCAGAAAAATCATGGATTTAATCCGAGAAAAAGAAAAAACGACGAACGTTCGCTAGAACGAACAAACGGACGAACGCTCGTAATTAAATAAATCGGAAAACCGATCTATTTAAAAAAACCGAAACTAAAAAAACCAACGGAAAAACCGAACGGTTTTTCGAAAAAAAATGGCGGCACGGATTTCGAGGCGACCTCGGGCGGCGGGCGGTGGCTCCGGCGACGGCGCGGCGGGCGGCGGCGGCGGCGGGCGGCGCGGCGCGGGGTTCGAGGGCGGCGGCTAGGGTTTGGCTCGGGGCTAGGCTGCCCGGCTTTTAAAGCCTGCCCGGGCCAGAGTCCCAGGCGGACACGGCCCGGTTAGGTCGGTGCGCGTTTTTTTTAATAATTACACGCAGAAGAAAATTAAAAAGAAATACTAAATTGACGCCAAAAATCCCGAGATAAATTTTCCTGGGCTTCTAAAATCAAGCCGCACAAGGTGAACATTTATTTGGGGTCTAAATGCAATTCTGAAAAACGCACATTTTTTCTAAATTCAAATAAAATAACGAAAAACTCCGAAATAAAATCTTATTTGATTTTATTATTAAATTCTCAATATTTCTTTATTTTGGGAAAGTCATTTTATTCCCTCTCTCATATTCTTGTAATAGAAATAATTGACGATAAAATAATAAAAATCAAATGATCCTATTCTCAAAATTTGAGAAAACTCAAATATGAAAATAATGAATTTCCCAACTCTCTCCGTGGGTCTTTGAGTTGCGTAGAAATTTCTAGGATCAAACCAAAAGCAAAGTAAAATATGATATGCATTTATGATCTAATGTATAACATTCCAAATTGAAAATTTGGGATGTTACACACTTGGGGGGAACTATGACCTTCAAATAAATGCCCGGTTCACTAACATGAGCGGTTTACCTTTGATGATTTCCTCAACGCTCAATGAAATTTGGTTGTAAGAGTTATAATAGCTGATCAAGAAAGAACATGACACTTCCAGTGGCGAAAGATTTACCATGTTCCAACTCGTTCCTGAGATGCCAAATTCTCCACAACACCATGATGATCTTGCTTCTAATATGCTCATGTGATCCCGCGAGGAGGTGAAACAGCCACTCGTCACCTTGCAATAACCATTGGAACCTAGATGCCTCCTATTCTTTTCTGCGTTGGTGGCTAGTGGCCCGGACGATACCTGCCATGCTCCCTGTCTCGTGGGCATAAAACTCTCAATTTCTTTCGAGTTAAGCTGCAGGGGAAACCCCCGTGGATTCTGATAAATAAAAAAAATCCCCACTATGCTCGTTGTACCCTGGATACCCCCCCCCCCCCCCCCCCGCCGCTGCGTCGAAATGGGAGGTGCTAACTCGACACCAGTGGTCGTATGAGGGCCGAACCATTTTAAAATCATGGTTCCAATCACTTGAGTTCTACTGAGGAGTTCACGACTCTACTTTGTTGCCAAATATTTGCAATATTTCATTACTCTGTAATGTTACAAGAAAATTATGGTTAAACTCGTATTTTAGCGACGGAAATTTCAGTACTTCATTCAGACTCGTTTTGATAAAAGTAACAAAAATGATGGAAAAACATCCAAAGATAATATTGTCTAAAAAAATTGAGGTTCCACAAAGTGTAACTCATATAGATCTAGGAGTTAATTGATTAATTACTGAAGACTTATATTTTGGAGGAATTAATCAAGATTTACTCAAACAATTTGGATATATATAACGATCGAGCAAAAGCAAAATTGTTCAACAAGCAAAATCACCCATCTTAATTATGTGGCGTAATGGCTGAATTACATACTACAGTATGAAAGATTACATACCCTTACTCGCTATAAGGATGAAATAAGGAAACAATGTTATTTGATCCGGCAGAATACTAAAATTTGGAGATATACCAATGGAAACAAATCAAACACAATCCAATGCAGCAGGAGGGACTGATCGACCAAATCAAGCTAGCACTATGGCTCCGGCTATCACGAGGCACGCCAAGAAACCGCCCCGCAAGGCTGACGCGGACGATGGCGAACTCGGCGGTGGTGCCACCGTACCATTCGTTACCGGCGGCGGCGCTAGTTCCGGAGGCGGCGAAGTGGAAGAATTCCCCGCGGCCGGCGGCGCTGGCGCCGGAGGTGGCGACGTGGAAGAATTCCCCGCAGCCGGCGGCGCCAGCGCCTGAGGTGGCGACGTAGAAGAATTCCCCGCAGCTGCTGGAGCGGGAGGTGGCGACGAGGGGGATGACTTGGGTGGTGGCGACGGTTTTAAAGGAGCAGGTGAGGGGGTAGCGCGCACGGCGAGGACGACGACGATGAGGCGCTCGCCGGCGTGGCAGCGTCCGGCGTCGCCGCTGATGAAAAAGTGAGGGCCGGAGTAGGAGAGGACGAAGCCGGATTCGCCGCCGCCGAGGCGCATGAAGGGGTCGCTGGTGTTGCATGCGTCGTAGTGGCTCTGGTTCACCACCAGCACCGAGTCCTCTTGCCCTTTATACCTAAACACTGCGGCGAACCAAGCCCCTCAGATCAGAAACCCAGGCGCGAACCAGATCACTCCATGCATGCATGGATCACGAGTTCACGACGTACTATATACACGTACCGAGGCGGTCGTTGACCTGGAAGCGATTGCGCTCGGCCCAGTGGTTGAACGGCTCAGCGGGGTTCGCCGTCCACCCGCCGCGGCCGCCGACGATGAAGTCGCGCCCCGCACAGCCCGTCGCCAGCAGTAGGAGGGCCACGGCGAGCAGCGCCACCGCCATGCCAGTCATGTGCAAATTACTCACCAACGGCGCTGCCTTAGCAGCCAAGGGAATGTGCTTGTGTGTGGATGTGTATGCGGTATGCAACGCCAGCCTGCAGCAAGTATATATGGCGGGGTAAAATGTTGCCGTTGTTGGGAAGTAATTAATGGACGATGCAGGAATTAGCTGTGCCAGCCGCGGCCGTTGCCAAAAGCTTTACTTCCTGCCTAGTAATGCTCTGGAGAAACGTTGTCATCCTGCGGGCGGCCACGCGGCTCGGTCAATGCATGCCATACTGCCTTGCGACGACCACACACTGGACTGGCGACTATAGAAAACCTACTAAAAATGAGAACTATACAAACCTTTCTTTGTGTTTTTTTAATTTTTTTTAGCATCGTTTCTTTTAGGTTGAGAACTGTAGAAACCTACTAATGAGCCAATGTGGCCTGCCAAGACTAAAATGTCACGCTGAGGCTTCATTTTCTTCCTGAGCCGAACAATGCCTTACTATGAGTGTGTCAGAGAGAGAAAGGAAAAAGTCCATTTTAAACCTTGAATTCGTAGACGTCCGGCGAATCAAACCCTGAAGTCGAAATCCCTGTCGTTCGGACCCCAAACTAACTAATCCCGGTCCAAATCAAACCTTAGTGTCGTTTCCCAAACGGGGATTGCCGACATGGCAATGGGGTGGCCGGGATGGGTTGTTCGGCGCGCGCCTGAGGCGATATTAGTGGGCCGGCCCAGTTCGGCCCATCATTTCGCTTCGTTCTCTCCGTGTCCCCCTGCATTCCTCCTTCTCTGGCGACGGCAATGGCGACCGGCGGTTGATCGCCACCTCTGCGACGATCGTGACGGCGCGACGGCGCGTCGAAGAAGAAGGTAATGTCCTGGATGCCCTCCTCACTTGTTATTCATAGGTTGGAGTAGTTGCGGCATTAGGGTTAGGGTTTCAGCGGCAAATTTGGGGCAAATTTGGGGACGATTTGGGTGACGCAAAAAAATTGATTTTTTCTGAAGGGAATAGGTTGTTAAGCTTTATTTTGATCGCGGTGTATGTTTTTTCAGTGAAATCATGGACCCGAGTGAGATTTTGAATGTTCGGTTTCATATTGGAGGGAAGTTCATCCGCATTGGTCCAAATTTGGACTATGTTGGGGGAGATCAAGCAATGTCAGAGATTGAGAGGGATAAATTGTCTCTGCAGGAAGTGAAAGGCTATTTAAAAGATCATACTCAGTTGATGGAATCGATGAAGTTCTATTTTCTGCTTCCTGGAAAAGAGCTTATCAATGGCTTGGTGTTCCTTAATGATGACAGTTGGTGTGTGAAGATGGCTGAGTACATTTGTGTTGGAGGAGTTGCTGATGTGTATGTGGAGTATCATGGAGAGGAAGATAGCAATGACAACAGCAGTGGGAGTGATTTTGAGGATCAAATCCTGGAACAGAGTGATGATGATGAACTAGATGCAGTTATAACTGCTAAAGAACCAGATGCAGTTATAACTGCTGATGAACCAGATGCAGTAACTGGTGTTGAACCTGCAGAGTCTGACACTGATGTGCTCATACCTGATGAAACTGGTGTGATCACTCAAAGAATTTGCAGCCCCTTGAAGCAGAGAAGAAGCAATGCCATAGAAGTAGATGTGGAGAAATGGCAGGCATGGAAGGAGTTTTTTCTCAGGTTTTGGATCCAAGTCAACCTGCATCGGCCTGTGCTTCTGAACCTCAGGCTTCAGGGCATGTCAATAACCAAATGGTGATAGCTGCAAATATTGACAGTGGCAATCAAAATTCAGACTCAGACAGTGACACTGAATACATTGGACATACTGATGATAGTGGGGAGGATTCAGAAGTTGTGGAGCTCAGGAGACATGCTAGGAAATTTAAGAAAAGGATGAGAGACTCCAAGAGCTAGATAGGTAGGGATGCTACAGGGCCAGTGCCAATTGAATTGATTGCCAACATGGAGAAGCAAATTGAAAGAGAAGAAATGGATTGGAACTATGATTCATATGATGAGGACTATAGCTATGATGAAGATTCAGATGGTCATATAAGGAAGAGGAAGAGTACATTCCCAAGATACAACCCTGAAAGTGAAGTACCACATTTTGCTTTGACCATGGTTTTAAGAAGCAAGAATCAGTTGTGCAAAGCTTTGAGAAGATATGGACTAATAACAAAGAGGAGCATAAAGTTCATGAAATTTGAGTGTGACAGAGTAAGGGCAAAGTGTGGATGGCCTGGCTGCCCATGGCTGATATATGCAGCCAAGAGATCAAGGACTTCAAGATTCCAAGTCATAACATATAATGATGATCACCAATGTGCACAGAACAGATGCAACAAGTTGGTTACTGCAAAGGTGATTGCACAGAGGTATGAGCACTTCATATTGGCAAATCCTATATGGAAAATTGAGAGCATGAAAGCAATTGTTTTGCAAGATATGTTTGCTGATGTCTCCACTTCAAAGTGCAAGCATGCAAAAAGAATTGTCATGGACAAATTATTGTGTGGAATGAACAATGAATACACTAGAGTGTTTGACTACCAACTTGAGCTGCTAAGGAGCAACCATGTAAGCACAGTTGTTGTTTGCATAGATCCAACCAACATGGAGGAAAGTGTATTCCAGAGCTTCTATGTGTGCTTTAATGCAATGAAGCAAGGATTCAAGGCTGGTTGCAGAAAAGTAATAGGCCTTGATGGTTGTTTCTTCAAAGGTGCAGTGAAGGGTGAGCTATTGTGTGCCATAGGTAGAGATGCAAATAATCAGATGTATCCACTAGCCTGGGCTGTAGTTGAGAATGAAACTAATATCACATGGAAGTGGTTTGTTGGGCTACTCATTAAGGACTTGGAAATAAACAATAATGGAGCTGGCTGGGTTATTATTTCTGATCAGCAGAAGGGCTTGATAAATGCAGTGAACGACCCATCCCGGCCACCCCATTGCCACGTCGGCAATCCCCGTTTGGGAAACGACACTAAGGTTTGATTTGGACCGGGATTAGTTAGTTTGGGGTCCGAACGACAGGGATTTCGACTTCAGGGTTTGATTCGCCAGACGTCTATGAATTCAAGGTTTAAAATGGACTTTTTCTGAGAGAGAAAGGCCTCACCACTGTGGCCCACCCGAGCCATTCACCGTCTCGCTTGGTTGCACCTACGAGATGGAGCAAGGGAAAATATTAGATTCTACCAGCACTTAGATGATACCGTGATACGGGTTTTTGGGCCATTGGATCTTGAATCTGACGGCTCCTCAAAATCTATTGTACACCTACATGAAATTTTGAAACTCTCGAATGACTTTTGGCAAAATGTTCAAGAGCTCCTTGGAGCCGTCGGATATCCAACGGCTCCCAGTAGCACGTATCACGGTATCACCTGATATCTTTGTGAGGGAGCAAACCTCAAAGACAATAAACCTTGAGCAAGGAGCTCCTGTTCGATGCTTAAGGCGACGGATACCGCCATTGGCGCTCGCATGCAACGCGGCAAGGCCCAAGGAAGGTTGTTATGCTCGTATTGCAAAACACACACGTAATTATGGTAGAAGAAGGATTCGACCTCTGTCCGCCAGTAGCCAAACCTTAGAAAATAACCAGTAGACTTAACTCCCTTAGTTGTCCATTTTGAGGAAAATAACCCTTCTTTTAGTACGTCATTAACACGTAGGAGTATTACATACCCGG
Source organism: Triticum aestivum (assembly GCF_018294505.1). Classification (NCBI taxonomy): domain Eukaryota; kingdom Viridiplantae; phylum Streptophyta; class Magnoliopsida; order Poales; family Poaceae; genus Triticum; species Triticum aestivum. The sequence continues at coordinate 116,932,194 of NC_057800.1, forward strand.
TCTATTATGCGTATTTATTTTATGATAAAATAAAAAATGGAAAAATAATGCACAATAAAAAACATGGACTTGAAGAAAGTTCATAAATTTGAAAAGGTTCATATAAAATGAAAAAAGTTTGTGAATTTAAGAAAACTTCACGAATTTGAAACAAGTTCACAAATTTCAAAAAAACATGACACTTCAAAAAAAGGTTCACCAAATTTAAAAAAAAGGTCATCAATTTTGAACAAAAAGTACATCAAATTTGAACAAAAGTTCATCTATTTGAAAAAATATGATCAAATGTTTTAAAAAGTACATGGAATGAAAAATTTCATCGATTTTGAAACCAAGTTCATCAAGTTTTAAAAAAGTTCCCAAATTTGAAAAAAAAATCAAATGCAAAGAAAATGTTCGTAAATTTGAAAAAAGGTCACCGGTTTGGAAAAGAAATGAAAAAAAGGAAGGAATATAGAAAAAAGAAAAATGGACAAAAGAAAAGACTAAAAACAAGCAAGTAAGCACATCACCTATGGTGGTCGGGTGGTTACCGTAGCATGCAATGGCCTAGGGAGTGGCCGGTTTGATTCCAGACGACACTTGTATTATTTCCGATTTAAAAAACAGAAAAAGGTAGATGGAAACGGCCCAGCATGTAGGGGTGTGTAAGCCCGTTTGCAAAATGCATAGTAACGGGCTCTTAAGGCGTCAAATATGAAATGCCAGGGAGGTCCCCCAACCTTATTTGGTGCCTTAAGGATTTATTTAGGGGTTGGTGCGTTAAGGTGCATTCTAGAAACCGTGGCACATCATCCACATCACTGGTATCTACATTGTCCGGCCCATATTTGTTTTTTCATTGGTTTCACAAGTTGTTTTCATTTTTCGTTTATTTATTTTAATCTTTCTTTTTATTTTTGGCCGTTATCAAACTTATGACTTTTACAATTTTGCAGACGTTTTTATAATTAAAAAACCTTTAAAAATATGTGAATTTTTATTTTCAAATATGTGAAATTCTTCTCAAATCCGTGATCTTTACCAATTTTTGTGAACTTTCATAAATTATGAACTATTTACCAACTCTTTTGTGATATTTTTAAAATTCATGACATTTTTTCATTTTTGCGAGTATTTTCCAAATTACAGACTTTTTTCAAATTCATGAATTTTTCACAAATTTGCTAACCTTTTTAGAAAATTTATGAACTCTTTCAAAAAATTGAATTTTTAAAATAAATACATGAACTTTTTTCAAAATTTGTGATTTTCTTTCCTTTTCTGAAAAACTGAATGGCCAACTCCCCATGGTCAACGCAATGGTTGTAGGTCCACCCGTTAACCAATTTTTTAAAAAGAATGTCAACTGGGTCAGCCCATATACTCCGTGTGTGATCGCCAATTATCCTAGTTGGCAAGCTCTTAACAAGCTCCTATTGGACGCTCAATCATTCAAATGTCACAGTAAGACACATGGGCGCTTCTATTTTAAACCAATTGACTACAGCACCCAGTATAGTAGCCAACTGTGTACTAGCACCTTGTTTTTAGCCATTTTTTAGTTCCGGACAATTTAGAAAAATATGAGTATACTTTTAAGGAAAATTAACTTGATTTTTTCTGAAATTTAAAAAATAGTGAAAAATGATAAGCCAAATTGAAAACAATATTTTTTATAATTCCAAATAATTTTTGTAAAACACAAATATTTCTTGGAATTTCTGAAGAATTTTAAATTTGAGAATTATATTTGATGACGCAAACATTTTTGAATTTGTGAAGAAAACTTTAAAACAGAAAAAATTACGAAGTTCCCAAAATGTTTTTGATTATTTTTTTTTCTGAAAACAGGAATATTTTTTGAAATCACTTTTTTAAAATTTTGGAACAAATTTTGAAATATTTGGACATTTTTTAGAAATGAAATTTTCAAAAAAATAGTTAACTATAAAATAGCGAGCACCGGTAAAAAGAAACGACAAAAAGGAAAAAAAAACACACCTAAACCAATCAGGAACCTTCTCCCAAAATCCGGATGGGCTACAGTAGGAGGCAATGATAGGATTTGCACATAGGAGGCAAAACAACCTCTTTTGCTAAATGCCCTGGGGCATCTAGTAACACCAAGAGCTTCAAACAGGTTTGGGAAGCTTCTAGAAGCTAACGATCCATTTTACTTTCATTGTTTTTCTTGCGTTTCATCTTTGTATATTTTATTTTCAGTTTTCCATGTTTCTTCCCTTTTTATATATTTTCAGGAAAATTTTCTAGAAACAAGTTTACGTTTGTACTAATAATGAATGATTTTTAGTTTTTGAACATTTTTCCAATTCATAAATATTTTTTAAAAATTCATGGATTTTTCACATCCATGATTTTCTTTTGAATTCAAGATTTGCTTTTCAAATTGATGATTTTTTCTCTACTTTGTGAATTTTTTGAATTTGTGAACCTTTTAAATTTCATGAACATTTTTTGAATTTGTGATCTTTTACAAATTAGTGATCATTTTTTTATTTCTTAACTCTTTTCAAATGCATGAACTTCTTCCAAATCTACCAACAAAAATAAGAGCTAGTTTCTTTCAACCAGTAGCTAGCGCAAAAAAAAAGGGCCAGACGAACGACATTAGCTCGTTGGTGAATTGGCAGTGCTAATGGCCCTAGGAGAGGCGACGAAGCGCACCTGAGCTTATGCCAGCCAAACCTATCTAGGTAGGCCGACAACATTTCAGTTAAATTATTTTATTTAGGCCAGTTTTTTTCATAAAATATGATCTATTTTTTAAAAAACTATAATTTGTATATCAATAAAAATTCATATTTTTTGGAGAATTTATAATATCCATCAACGTTCAAATAATACTATTTGCTATATTTGGTAATACTAATCAACGTTCAAAAATGTTTAAAAAGAAAAGTAGTTTAAAATATATCATGAATTTAGAAAAATGTCCAGGAACACAAAGAATTTCAGGAATTTTAAGAAATGTCCTGGAGCAACAAAAATTTCAAGAATTTTAAAAATGTTCACAAATTTTGGAAATTATCGTCAATTCATATCTCTAAGACCAATTTATAAAATGTTCAGAATTTTTGAAATGGCCGCATATTTAAATTTTCTTAAAATTTAAGAATAATTCCCAATTTAAAATATTTCCACGACGTTGAAAATGCCCATAGTTCTAAAAAATTCAGGAATTTTAAGAAGCTGCTAAATTCAACAAATTTTCACGAATTATAAAATATAGAAGGAAAATGGAAAGAAAAACTAAAAGGAAAAAACAGAAAAAAAAAAGCCAGAACTTTTCAGAAGAAACATTTCCAATATAAAAAAACTGGAAGGGAAAACAACAATGAAGCCCAAGCACATTGGCTCAATTACGTGCTGGGGACGCTCGTTTGCGCGCGGAAATCTAGTCAAAGAGCACAAAAGTATTTTTCGCCTGAACGAGCTTGGAGGTCCTATTAAGCACCTTAAGCGACGTCTTGTTGCTATAACACTTTGCCAGCCACGGCGCAGTTGTGCTAGCAGGCTCACCTGTTCTTATTGGCCGTTTGCTTGTCTGTGTGTTCAAACAAGGGGTAGACTAGGGCTCATAAAAAAGAGTATCGATTTTTTAAAAATAAAAAGATATTCACATTTTTGACAAAAATGTTCTTGTTTTCGAAAAATAATGTTCACAATTGTTGAATTTTTTTTATGAATTGCGAAAAAATCATAGATTTAAAAATATTTATCAGTTTTAAAAGGTTTTCAGGAATATTGCTAATATATTCGTGAATTAAAAATATCACAAAAATAATAAAATGTTGTGGATTTCAAAAATATTCACGAATTACGAAATAATATAAAAGGAAACAAGAAACTAAGGAAAACCAGAACTAAACCAGGAAAACAATAAGAAGAAACAATAAATAGTAAGAAGAAAATAAAATAGAAAATGTAAACCGCTGAAAATCGGAAGAATACTTTTTTGGAACACAATACAGATGCAAACACTCGTACAAACGCACATGGCACTCACACCTATGGATGCACACAAACACACACCCTACCCTTATTAGCACCGCCGAGAGACTAGGTTTGCAAGTTATTTTGAGATTGACAAAGTTATCACAGGCGCCTCTGTAGTCGACGAGAACATCTCCTCCCACGAAACAAACATCGCCGAAAGTTTAAAATAAATTCAGAAAAATGTGACCACATATATCAAGTCTAGGATTTAAATTTTGTTGGGTTGGTTCCATCACAAAGAACCTAATCGTATAAGCTAGCAAGGAAATCGTAAAATAACAGACTAGAAAGAAAAACGAGGCGGAAAACTGGTAAGAGGAAACATGTACGCCAGTCAGTGAAGTACGAAATGAGAATTAGAGATAATGGGCCGAACCAATTACTGTTCACCCTGTGAGTAAAATAAATTTCTGCCAGTATTCTACGCACTGAGTGTTAGGATTTTGCCCTCATATTCTGTCGTTTTCTCCTTGGTTTGTTTCGTCTGTTTTTTGTCATTCGTTTTCATGCATTGGTTGCAGCTTTGTGTCCAGCTTTCCTTTGATTTTAATTTATACTTTTTCTTTCTGTTTTTCATTTTTTTTTCTTGTTTTCTTTCTCGGGTTTCTGTTGGGGTTTCCCTTCTTCTTTCGATTTTCTACATGAAAATCTTTTAAATATCCAAAGAACTATCTTTAAATACATGAGAACATTACTGCAATGCATACCGAACCCTTACCTTGGGTCGCTCTAGGGGGCGGCTCGGGCGATCCAGATCTCATCCGCCGCCGCCCCCACCCTTTCCACCTTCGTCCCCCACCACCGTCGGAGGAAGTCACTAGGCTAAGCCTCTGCGGCTGACGATGGCGACGGGCCTTCATCTCCTTGCGCGGCGGGTGGCGGCACGGGCCTTTCATTCCCATGCGACGGGATCTTCGGCTGTTGTGGATCAACAGCTCTGGACGTCGAGGTGCACGCGGCGGAGACGGGCGTCGGGGCGGCGGCCCTGGTCTTCTTCGACGACCGTTGTGGCCGCGAGGATGGCACGACGCCTGGTTCGGGCAACTCGGAGCGGCTAAGCCCCTCACCTCCGCATGGTGTGGGTGGTGACGGTGGTGTCCGCTCAGATCTTCGGCCTGCTGTTGGGAGCCGGCAGGCGACGACGTGGGGGCATCGTTCTGCCTAATAAAGGCGCCGGTCCTAGGGTTCCTCTGGCGCCAAGACGAAGATCTGCTTGATGCGTGTCCTCCTTGATCTGGCCAGAGTGTCAAGTTCTGAAAGGCTCCGCCGCCGAATTCCCTTTTGCGCCTCATGCCTGGAGATTGCTAGATCGGATAGGATTCAGTCATGCGCACCCATGTTTTTTTCCGACCGTTTGGTTTCTGGAGGGAGCGGCGTGAAGCTCTGCTATTTGTTGCCATTATGAGATATGTCTTTTTCGTTCCATGGTGAAGTTAGAGGCAGAGAATGTCATGGAAGCTATGATCTGAGGACTAGTAATGGTGGTTCGAGTCTTTGTGGTGATGAGGAATTTGCTTGGTGCTTCGGGACTCGTAGCAGCGGCATGCAAGTGGGGGCGACAACACAGTAGAAGTTCAAGGTCTTATCTTTCAAGGTGAAAATCCAAGGTCTGGCCTTAATTGGTTGTGCCTGGCAATGGCCTTTTCAAAGACATTGTTTTGAGAGCGTGGACTTTCTTCAGGGTGAAAACTTATGATATACGATTGGGCGATGATGGTGTTTGTGCAATTTTTTTCTTGAAGGCGTCACTTTTGGAGAATTTGGACTTCAGGTGTTGTCTTGATGGTGTTTGTACTATTGCTTCAAGGACTAGACCACTATAGCGGGACTTTTCCTTTTTAGCTTCTTCTTCTTCTTTATGTGTGCATCTGTAGTGCCATTAGGGTATTGTGTTGTTGCAGAGGCTGAGTGAATTGGTATCTCCGCGATATTAAGATATTTCCTTTGTCGAAAAATTACTGCAATGCATGATGCGGAAAGTTTGTCAATGCATACACCGTGAACATTTTGTAAATACACGATGAACCTTTTTCCATTCACGAAGAACATTTTGAATACATGATGAATATCTTTATCAAATATGTAAGTATGTTTTAGAATTACATGAGCACTTTTTAAATACATGAACACCGTTTTAACCATTTAACATTTTTTAAATGCTCTAAGCTTTTTAAACTACATAAAGTTCTTTAACCAAATTAACACCTTGTTAAAGTATTTGGAAAATTTCATCAAATGCATTTCAGTATTACAACAACAAATTTTAAAACTGCATGGACATTATGTAAGAAATACCTAAACATTCTTTATAATTGATGAACACTTTTTTTAAAAGTACATGGATATTTTAAAATGTTTCTATGTCTAGAAGGAACTATTGTATATAAACAGAAAAATTGGAAAATTTAAAAATTCAAACTAAACCGTAAACTACCGCTACATAAACTGGGGAATAACCAACGTTCAAAACTGGCGAACAAATAATCACTACTACTTAAAAAGAAGGGTTTTTATCATTTATGCCACTAGTTGTGTCCCACTATTCAGTTTTGCCATTAAAAGTTACAACTGCTCAAAAATGCCATCAATCCATGAGATGCTTGCTCAAAAATGCCATTAGATATCTCAAAAATGCCATCCTTCTGTTAGATGTTTGCTCAAAATGCCATTAGACATTGTTATTTTTACGTCAAACCCGTTGACCATGTTCTATGATAAAAATAAGCCTAGACCCACATGTCAGTTCTCTCTATCTCACAATGATATGTGTGGCCCCACTTGTTAGGAGTAACCAAGCAAATAATTTTATAGGAAAATAAGAACGCTGTTGGGATCAAGTGAGCCCCATACTTTATTGTAGTGAGATAGAGGGAGAGCTGGCATGTTGGTTCATAGGTATTTATGTCATTATAACATGGCAAAAGAGATTTGAGATCACAATAATGGTGTTTAGTGGCATTTTTGAGCATGTGTCTAATGAAGTGATGGCATTTTTGAGCAGTTGAAATTTTTAGTGGCAAAACTGAGTAGTGGGATACAACCGGTGGCATAACTGATAAAAACCCTAAAAAGAATGTAAGATTTCATGTTTCACTCTTCTTCTCATCACCCTTCGTCAAAGCTTCCATGTATATGACAATTAATCAACTTAATTTACTTATCATCTGATCAATTCCACTGTAATTCACTTACTAAACTTCTCATCAAACTAAAGGTAAATCACGTGCAAAATTTGATAAAAAATCTACACAACCACGTATATATGGACATGTCACAAGCTAATATACTAAAATATTTATATCTAGTTTCAACACATGGGCATTGTCTTGTCGATAGGAAAGAAAAAACACAAAACCAACACTACAAATGCTAAGGAAACCATCATTACACGGTGTAGTGCGCCGACCCACCACCAAGGAGGGAGGGGGCGAGCAAACACTCTGACTCGTAACAGGGGACACATAAACACACATGAAAAAGAGTGGAGGTTGCATGCCCCGTAAGAGCATATTTATATATTGAATGAAACTAGAGCTGATAATTATAAAGTATTTTGATGTAACGTTTAGTTTCGTCACGGATTTTTGTTCTTTTATGTTTTAGTTTTGTTTAATATAGTATACTTTGCTTAATAATTTATTGAGTATGATAGTTTGCTAGGACAAATATGGAGCCACCGTAGGGAAACCCTCCATTCCTCACTTTGTTCACTGGTTTCCCTCACATCTGCCGGTTTCTTGTGCATCACAAGGTAAGGAAAGCCATTGAGTGTAGTTTTATAATGTGGGCAAGAAAAAGATAATGTCGTATAGAGTAAAAGTCCTACTACGACTCTATTCCCTTCTAGGTGCCACGATGTGGCCTGCACCGGAGTGCATGCGAGGCAGTATACGGGTTCGGTCTGTTTTTCTGATTAGAATAAACACCGTATCCGCGGTCTAGCCCATAAATTTTTTACCACGGCCCACTAAAACTCTTCCTGCACCACTATATATATACGGTTTCACTACGCGGATATGGGTCCAACCCTATCCGCTCACGCCGCCGCTCCGTCGCGATTCCCAATTTCTCACCGGCGGCGAGTCTGAAAAAGACATGGATGACTATGGGAGCTCCAGGGATGACGCGGAGCGCCGCCGCCGCGCCAAATCCGACGTCGCACGCAAGCGGGGCGCGCGGAGGTGGCTCAACCGTGGTAGCTGGTCGCCACCGGCGTTCGAATGCCGTGAGCTGGACGGGTTCGAGCGCGAGCTCGCCCGCCACCGCCATCCCTCCTCCGGCTCCTCTGCCGCGGGAGCTCATCCGCGGGCACCTCGAGCTCGCGGCTCACTCCGGTGAAGAGAGAGCCGGAGGAGCTTGGGCCGCTCACCGTCAAGCTTGAGGCCGACGCGCTGCCGCGTCGAGGAGTGATCGGCCCCGAGGACTACCTCCCCCGGTGATACGTCTCCAACGTATCTATAATTTTTGATTGTTCCATGCTATTATATTATCAACCTTGGATGTTTTATATATATTTATATGCTATTTTATATGATTTTTGGAACTAACCTATTAACCTAGAGCCCAGTGCCAGTTTATGTTTTTCCTCGTTTTTGAGTTTTACAGAAAAGGAATACCAAACGGAGTCCAATTGACGTGTCAATTTTGACGATTTTTTATGGACCAAAAGAAGACCCCGGAGTAAAAGAGTTTCGGGCCGTCCACGAGGGTGGGGGGCGCGCCCACCCCCCAGGCATGTGGGCCTGCCTCGTGGACGACTCGAGCACCTTCTTGACGTGAGACCGACGTAAAGAATTCCTATAAATACAGAAACCTCCAGAAAATAACCTAGATCAGGAGTTCCGCCGCCAGAAGCCTCAGTAGCCACCGAAAACCAATCTAGACCCGTTCCGACACCCTGCCGGAGGGGGGAATCCCTCTTTGGTGGCCATCTTAATCATCACGGCGCTCTCCATGGCGAGGAGGGAGTAGTTTACCCTCAGGGCTGAGGGTATGTACCAGTAGCTATGTGTTTGATCTCTCTCTCTCTCTCTCGTGTTCTTGAGTCGGCACGATCTTGATGTATCGCGAGCTTTGCTATTATATTTGGATCTTATGATGTTTCTCCCTCTCTACTCTCTTGTGATGAATTGAGTTTTCCCTTTGAAGTTATCTTATCGGATTGAATCTTTAAGGATTTGAGAACACTTGATTTATGTGTTGCATGTGCTTATTTGTGGTGACAATAGGATATCATGTGATCCACTTGATGTATGTTTTGGTGATCAACTTGCGAGTTCCGTGACCTCGTGAACTTATGCATAGGGGTTGGCACACGTTTTTGTCTTGACTCTCCGGTAGAAACTTTGGGGCACTCTTTGAAGTTCTTTGTGTTGGTTGAATAGATGAATCTGAGATTGTGTGATGCATATCGTATAATTATACCCACAGATACTTGAGGTGACATTGGAGTATCTAGGTTGCATTAGGGTTTTGGTTGATTTGTGTCTTAAGGTGTTATTCTAGTACGAACTCTTGAATAGATCGATTAGAAAGAATAACTTTGAGGTGGTTTCGTACCCTACCATAATCTCTTCGTTCGTTCTCCCCTATTAGTGATTTTGGAGTGACTCTTTGTTTCATATTGAGGGATAGTTATATGATCCAATTATGTTATTATTCTTGAGAGAACTTGCACTAGTGAAAGTATGAACCCTAGGCCTTGTTTCCTAGCATTGCAATACCGCTTTTGCTCACTTTTATCATTAGTTACCTTGCTGTTTTTATATTTTCAGATTACAAAAACCTATATCTACCATCCATATTGCACTTGTATCACCATCTCTTCGCCGAACTAGTGCACCTATACAATTTACCATTGTATTGGGTGTGTTGGGGACACAAGAGACTCTTTGCTATTTGGTTGCAGGGTTGCTTGAGAGAGACCATCTTCATCCTACGCCTCCCACGGATTGATAAACCTTAGGTCATCCACTTGAGGGAAATTTGCTACTGTCCTACAAACCTCAGCACTTGGAGGCCCAACAACGTCTACAAGAAGAAGGTTGAGTAGTAGACATCAAGCTATTTTTTGGCACCGTTGCCGGGGAGGTTAGCGCTTGAAGGTATATCTTTAGATCTTGCAATCGAATATTTTTGTTTCTTATTATCACTAGTAAAAATGGAATTGAGGGTACCTCATATGCTTCATCTTTTTAATGTCTTTCATGAAAATAAGGATTCTGATAATTGTGCCAAAGTGTTAGAAGAAGAATGCATTAGAATGTTTGGCACTAAATCTTTGGATGATGAGCATGATTGCAATGTTGTTAGTATGAATTCTTTGAATATCCATGTTGCTAATGATATGCAAAGCCACAAGCTTGGGGATGCTATGTTTGATGAAGATGATATTTTTTGTCCCTCAAGTTTTGATGAGCAAATTTATTTTGATGATAGCATGCCTCCTATTTATGATGATTATATTGATGAAAGTGGGTTTGGAAGAGTGTCAACTTTAGGAAGTAATGATCCCACTATTTTGGAGGGTATTGAATCTTATTGTGATAATTATAAAAGTGGGTTTGGAGAGGTCATGACTTTAGTTAATGTTAATCCCACTATTTTGGAAGAGTGTCAACTTTGCATACTTGTAGATGATGAAAAGAATGCTTTATGTGATGGTTATATTGTTGAATTCATTCATGATGCTAATGAAAATTATTATGAGGGAGGAATATATGCTCGTAGGAATTGCAATAATATCAAGTTTCCTCTCTATGTGCTTAAAATCTTGAAGTTATGCTTGTTTTTCTTTCCCATGAAAGTTGATTCTTGTTCCCACAAGTTGTTTGCTCACAAAATCCTTATGCATAGGAAGTGGGTTCGACTTAAATGTGCTAGTCATATTCTTCATGATGCTCTCTTTATGTTACAATTCTTATCTTTTATGTGAGCATCATTGAAATCATCATGCCTAGCTAGGGGCGTTAAACGATAGCGCTTGTTGGGAGGCAACCCAATTTTATTTTTGTTCCTTTTTAGTAATAAATAATTCATCTAGCCTCTGTTTAGATGTGGTATTTGTTGGGGAACGTAGTAATTTCAAAAAAAATCCTACGCACACGCAAGATCATGGTGATGCATAGCAACGAGAGGGGAGAGTGTGACCACGTACCCTCGTAGACCGAAAGCGGAAGCGTTAGCACAACGCAGTTGATGTAGTCGTATGTCTTCACGATCCGACCGATCAAGCACCGAACGCACGACACCTTCGAGTTCTGCACACGTTCAACTCGATGACGTCCCTCGAACTCCGATCCAGCCGAGCTTTGAGGGAGAGTTCCGTCAGCACAACGGCATGGTGACGATGATGATGTTCTACCGACACAGGGCTTCGCCTAAGCACCGCTATGATATGACCGAGGTGGATTATGGTGGAGGGGGCACCACACACGGCTAAAAGATCCAAGAGATCAATTGTTGTGTCTATGGGGTGCCCCCCTCCTCCGTATATGAAGGAGGGAGGAGGAGGGGGCGGCCAAGAGGAGGAGGCGCGCCCAAGGGGGGGCAATCCTACTGCAAGTAGGTTTTGCCCCCTTTCCTATTCGAACTAGGAGAAGGGGGAAGGAGGAGGTGGAGAGAAGGAAGGAGAAGGGGGGCCGCCACCCCCTTCCCTTTCCCAATTCGGATTGGGGCAAGGGGGGCCGGTTTCCACCTCCTGCCGCCTCTCCTCTTCCACCACTTGGGCCCATGAGGCCCAATAACCCCCGGGGGGTTCCGGTAACCCCCCCCCCCGGTACTCCGGTATATATCCGATAACCCCCGAAACCATTCCGGTGTCCGGATATGGTCGTCCAATATATCAATCTTCATGTCTCGACCAGTTCGAGACTCCTTGTCATGTCCGAGATCACATCAGGGACTCCGAACTACCTTCGGTACATCAAAACACGTAAACTCATAATATAACCGTCATCGAACTTTAAGCGTGCGGACCCTACGGGTTCTAGAACTATGTAGACATGACGGAGACACGTCTCCGGTCAATAACCAATAGCTGAACCTAGATGCTCATATTGGCTCCTACATATTCTACGAAGATCTTTATCGGTCAAATCGCATAACAACATACATTGTTCCCTTTGTCATCGGTATGTTACTTGCCCGAGATTCGATTGTCGGTATCTCAATACCTAGTTCAATATCGTTACCGGCAGGTCTCTTTATTCATTCCATAATACATCATCCCGCAACTAACTCATTAGTTACAATGCTTGGAAGGCTTGAGTGATGTGTATTACCGAGTGGGCCCAGAGATACCTCTCCGACAATCGGAGTGACAAATCCTAATCTTGAAATATGCCAACCCAACAAGTACCTTTGGAGACACCTGTAGAGCACCTTTATAATCACCCAGTTACGTTGTGACGTTTGGTAGCACACAAAGTGTTCCTCCGGTAAATGGGAGTTGCATAATATCATAGTCGTAGGAACATGTATAAGTCATGAAGAAAGCAATAGCAACGAACTAAACGATCAAGTGCTAAGCTAACGGAATGGGTCAAGTCAATCACATCATTCTCATAATGATGTGATCCCGTTAATCAAATGTCAACTCTTTGTCTATGGCTAGGAAACATAACCATCTTTGATCAATGAGCTAGTCAAGTAGAGGCATACTAGTGACACTCTGTTTGTCTATGTATTCACACATGTATCATGTTTCCGGTTAATACAATTCTAGCATGAATAATAAACATTTATCATGATATAAGGAAATAAATAATAACTTTATTATTGCCTCTAGGGCATATTTCCTTCAGTCTCTGTCAGGACCCCAATTCCAAGTCACATCGATCTAGCCAGTAACACCTCATATCACTTTGCGGCCTCACGCACGGTATTCCCACAGGTGTCGCCTTACCATGGTCGGGACCGTTTGCGCCTTTTGGCTCACGTATATGATAGTGTCGCTAGCATCCATGTGACAGAGAACCCGGGCCGACATGGCTAGTCGTGAACCCAAAGCGGCACCAACCTATGGGGATAGGAATACACGAGCCACATCAAGCATGTCGGTCAGCAGCGTGTGAATCCGTGCTGTAGCACTAGGCTAACAGGACTCCGGGAACCCGGGCTGTAGCAGGCTAGGCAGGACTCCGGATGTCACCGCGTGACATTTCCCCGAAGGGACAGACACAAGAACGAAGTGAAACACATATCGGCCAGTCAAGTATCATGAGCAGTAGTGCTGGGCTAGCAGGACTCCGGTGAACCGGGCTGTAGCGGACTACTATGGCTCATGGAAGCACTAGACTACATTTCCCCATAAGAGAGGCTGCCAAGGATAAACAACTAGATGGTCGGATCCCACACATACCAAACATTTCAATCATACACACAATATGCTCGATATGTGTAAATACAACATGGCATCACAACATAACTCTACGACTCAAGTATTTATTCATTAGGCTCCGAGGAGCGAGATATTACAAACATGGGTCTCATGACCCAACAATCATAGCATACAAATCAAAGCACATGCGGAAGCTCAACATGTCTGAATACAGACATCTACAAATGAAAAAGGCTAAGAAGCCTGACTATCTACCAGATCCTGCCGAGGGCACAAGATCATAGCCGAGGTATCAAGCTAAACGTCGAAGTCCACACGGAACTACTAGCGAGACCGACGTCTCTCTGCAAAACATAAAATAAGCAAACGTGAGTACAAATGTACCCAGCAAGACTTACATCAGAACTATCTACATATGCATCGGTATCAATAAAGGGGGTGGTGGAGTTTAACTGCAGCAAGCCAGCTTTGACTCAATGGCTAACCTGAACTACGATTGCAAGCAACTCTTTTGAGGTGGCGCACACGAGTCCACATATTCACCATTCAATACAGCACTATGGATCCGCTCCCGTCTCCCTACGAGAAGGCCATCCATAGCACTCACACTTATCTTGCGAGTTTTAGAGTATCCACTTTCACTTGTCTATGAACTATGCAAGGGGGTCCAAGTTTCCATATCCGAGGAATCCGGCTATTCGAATAGATAATGATAACCCTGCAGGGGTGTACCTCTTCACACACGCTCCCACCACTTACCGTCGTTTACACGACATGTACTCGGCAACCTTCAAGCGGAAGCCCAATGAGGGTGTCGGCCACGGCCTACCTAAACACTCAAGTCTCTAGTCTAGGTTTATCGCCTATCCAGGTTCCATCCGCAGGGAGTCCGACCGAGGTTTCCACATACGGCCCCGAACGATGTGAACAGGGTTCCCGAGACACCAAACGGGCGCCCGGTACACCGTGCCACAGTGTATCTACTGCATCATAGCCCACCCCTAGGGTCAGCGCTACGCACGGCCGCCAACACATAACCTACAAACACCAGAAACTAGTTGCAACTGCTGGGCAGAGTACTAAGGTGATTAAGAAGTCGAGAGGGTCAATTAAGGATCCCAATGAGTGGTAGTAGCTGTTCATGGATCATAGACACAGAACTCAGTTCCTAAGAACGGTTTCAATAAGACAACCCACCATGTACTCCTACATGGCCTCTCACCGCTACCTTTACCAAATCGTGTTCACACACTTAGCTCACACACAGTAGGACATGTTCACAACTTTCCAATTCATCCCCGATGAATCAGACCTGACACAACTCTAAGCAATAGCAGGCATGACAAACAAGCATGAATGAGTAGGCACATCGGGGCTCAAACAACTCCTACTCATGCTAGTGGGTTTCATCTATTTACTGTGGCAATGACAGGTCATGCAGAGGATAAGGGTTCAACTACCGCAACAAGTAACAGATGAATCGTTGTTGTCCTAATGCAGTAAAAGAGAGTAGGAGCGAGAGAGTGGGATTGTATCGGAATGAACAAGGGGGATTTTGCTTGCCTGGCACTTCTGAAGATAGTATAGTTCTTCATCGGTGTCATCGAACTCATCGTCGGAACCACGTCTATCGAGAGGGGACAAATACTGGCAAACAAAGAGGAACACAGTCAATGCAATGCAACAATTATGATGCATGATAATGTCATGGCAATATGCTGTTGATTGAGCTAATGCAACTAGCAATCATATTAAATGAAGTTGGTTTGAACCAAGGGATCAAATTCAAACTACATATGTGCTTATTTAAATGTCAATTATGCAAATTGCCCTGTACAGCAACCCTAGGTTGTTCAAACATGCATGAAAATGCCATAAACAGATTCCTTGAATTTTTTTGATAATTTTTCATATATAATTTATTTAATTCTGAGTTATAGATTATTTTCTATGATTTTTGGAAGTTTAGGGGATTTTCTGAAAATAAATAAATCATTTAGATTTATTTAAAATACAGAAAAGCATTTACTGCGTCAGCCTTGCATCATGCTAACGTTAGCAGGTCAACGGGGGCGGTCCAGGTCAAACCTGACCTGTGGGTCCTGCGTGTCAGTGTTATTACTAACTTAACAGAGTTAGTTAGTGTTAGATTAAGCACTAATCTAAGTTAATTAGCAGTAAACTAAACCTAACTAAAAATTAACAGGGCGGGCCCACGCGTCAGTGACCCTGGGGGGGTCAAACAGGGGTCAAACACAGGTCAACTCGCCGGAGTTGACCCGCGGCTCATCGCCGGCGGAGCCAGAGATGGCGGAGGGCGTCGGGTTTGCTCCTCCGGTGACCAAACGAGTGGCGGAGGGGCTCTGCGTGGAGCTGGTGCTCATCCGCATCCAACGGAGCAAGCATCAGTGGCTGAGGTGGTCTACGGCGTTGACGGCATCGAGCTTTGCGGCGGCCGGAGCTCGGGCAATGGCGGAGATGGCGCTACAGGCGGTAGTGGGTCAAGCCAAGGGCACCGGTGGGTTGCCCTCGCTCGCCCGCATCCAGAGGAGCAGGTGGGTGGCTGTGGGGGCACTGGAGCTCATCGGAATGGAGCTCGCGGCGGTGGTCGGAGTTCGGTGAAGATGGACAGAGCGCTACGGTGCACGGGAGAAGGAGTGGTTAGGTGCTCTAGGTTCCTGGGAACGCGCTGAGGACGACAGCGTACTCGGATGCGACGTGTGTGGGCTCTAGCCACTGCGACCTCGTGTCCGGCGGCGATGAGCTCTCGGGCTCGACAGAGCCCGCGGTTAGAGGAAGAAATCGGCATCGGGGAGAGGGAGGTTCGGTGCGGAGGCTCACAACGAGTCCAACAAGCGCGAGGGCGAGGTCGGGGACGCCCGGTAGCTCCTGAATCGACGGCGAGGATCCACAGTGGCCGGCGATGGAAACGACGATGCTGGCGACGTTGTGGTGCGTCCTTCGTTCCAAGGCTCGGTGGAGAGGATGAGGAAGACGACCCGGAGCTCTTGGACACACTGGATGGGCGAGGGAGGGTCGGTGGCCGCGGCGAACGGTGTCGGTGGCGACGAGCTCCGCTCGGTAGTGCTCGGGGGAGAGGGGCAGACGACGGAGAGACGCGGGAGGGAGTGAGAGGGCGCCAAGGGGTCGCGTGGCATCCTCAGGGCGATGGGGAGACAGGCAGGAGGTGGCCGGTGCGTGCTGGCGCGCGGCGAGCACACGCCCTCCTGCCTACTGGCAGGAGGTTGGAGACGGTGGCCAGCGCTGGCTGGGCTGGGCCAGCCAACTGGGCCACCAGGTGGCCTGGCCAGGTGGGCTGCTGCTACAGGTAAGAAGCCCAGGTGAGGTTTCTGTCTTTTCATAAATTCTGTTCTATTTTCTATTCTTGTTATTTTGTTTTGATTTAGTTTATAACCCAAATCATTTTAATAAATCCTGAAAATAATTGTGGGCATTAAGTTAATTATTACAGAGGCCCTTAACTATTTTCAGAATTGTTGAAGCATTTAAAAATATTAATAGTATTTAACTGCCCCAATTCAAATACAATATGGGTTATTCAAAAATCCAGAATGGCCTAAAAATATTGGCATCATTTTTGGCAGAGGTTTTCACCTTTATCAAAAATCATGAACATTTTCAAATGCATTTTGGGTTCATTGAAAATATTGTTTATTTGAACCTAGTTGAATTCATTTAGTGCTAGGGTTTCAACATCCCCATTTCAACTTTAATTGAAAAGTTAACATGAAGCATGGATGCTTTAAGGCAACTAATGGCAAGCAAATTCTAGGGCTGTGACAGTCTCCCACTTGCACTAGAGTCAATAATCTGGTTCACATCGCCATATGATTTAACACCAATAGTTCACATCACCATGTGATTAACACCCATAGTTCACATCGTCATGTGACCAACACCCAAAGGGTTTACTAGAGTCAACAATCTAGTTCACATTGCTATGTGATTAACACCCAAAGAGTACTATGGTGTGATCATGTTTTGCTTGTGAGAGAAGTTTAGTCTACGGGTCTGCCACATTCGGATCCGTATGTATTTTGTAAATTTCTATGTCAACAATGCTCTGCATGGAGCTACTCTAGCTAATTGCTCACACTTTCAAAATGTATCCAGATTGAGACTTAGAGTCATCTAGCTCAGTGTCAAAATTTGCATCGACGTAACCCTTTACTACGAACCTTTTGTCACCTCCATAATCGAGAAACATATCCTTATTCCACTAAGGATAATTTTGACCGCTGTCCAGTGATCTACTCCTAGATCACTATTGTACTTCCTTGCTAAACGCAGTGTAGGGTATACAATAGATCTGGTACACAGCATGGCATACTTTATAGAAACTATGGCTGAGGCATAGGGAATGACTTTCATTCTCTTTCTATCTTCTGTCGTGGTCGGGCTTTGAGTCTTACTCAATTTCATACCTTATAACACAGGTAAGAACTCTTTCTTTGACTGTTCCATTTTGAACTACTTCAAAATCTTGTCAAGGTATGTACTTATTGAAAAAACTTATCAACCGTCTTGATCTATCTCTATAGATCTTGATGCTCAATATGTAAGTAGCTTCACTGAGGTCTTTATTTGAAAAACTCCTTTCAAAAACTCCTTTATGCTTTCTAGAAAATTCTACATTATTTCTGATCAACAATATGTCATTCACATATATTTATCAGAAATGATGTAGTGCTCCCACTCACTTTCTTGTAAATACAGGCTTCAACACAAGTCTGTATAAAACTATATGCTTTGATCAACTCATCAAAGCGTATATTCCAACTCTGAGATGGTTGCACCAGTCCATAGATGGATCGCTGGAGCTTGCACATTTTGTTAGCATCTTTAGGATCGACAAAACCTTCTAGTTGCATCATATACAACTCTTCTTTAAGAAATCCATTAAGGAATGTAGTTTTGACATCCATTGCCAGATTTCATAAAATGTGGCAATTTGCTAACACGATTCGGACAGACTTAAGCATCGCTACGAGTGAGAAAATCTCATCGTAGTCAACACCTTGAACTTTGTCAAAACCTTTTTCGACAAGTCTAGCTTTGTAGATAGTAACACTACTATCAGCGTCCATCTTCCTCTTGAACATCCATTCATTTTCTATGGATTGCCGATCATCGGGCAAGTCAACCAAAGTCCACACTTTGTTCTCATACATGGATCCCATCTCAGATTTCATGGCCTCAAGTCGTTTCGCGGAATCTGGGCTCATCATCGCTTCCTCATAGTTCATAGGTTCGTCATGGTCAATTAACATGACCTCCAGAACAGGATTACCGAACCACTCTGGTGCGGATCTCACTCTGGTTGACCTACGAGGTTCGGTAGTAACTTGATCTGAAGTTACATGATCATCATCATTAGCTTCCTCACTAATTGGTGTAGGAGTCACAGAAACAGATTTCTGTGATGAACTACTTTCTAATAAGGGAGCAGGTATAGTTACCTCATCAAGTTCTACTTTCCTCCCACTCACTTCTTTCAAGAGAAACTCCTTCTCTAGAAAGGATCCATTCTCAGCAAAAAATATCTTGCCTTCGGATCTGTGATAGAAGGTGTACCCAATAGTTACTTTTGGGTATCCTATGAAGATGCACTTCTCCGACTTGTGTTTGAGCTTATCAAGATGAAACTTTTTCACATAAGCATTGCAACCCCAAACTTTAAGAAACGACAGCTTAGGTTTCTTGCTAAACCACAGTTCATACGATGTCGTCTCAATGGATTTAGATGGTGCCTTTTTTCAATGTGAATGCAGCTGTCTCTAATGCATAACCCCAAAACAATAGCGGTAAATCAGTAAGAGACATCATAGATCGCACCATATCTAGTAAAGTATGATTACGACATTCGGACACACCATTACGCTGTGTTGTTCCAGGTGGCATGAGTTTGTGAAACTATTTCACATTGTTTTAATTGAAGACCAAACTCGTAACTCAAATATTCGCCTCTGCGACCAGATCGTAGAAACTTTATTTTCTTGTTACGATGATTTTCCACTTCACTCTGAAATTCTTTGAACTTTTCAAATGTTTCAGACTTATGTTTCTTCAAGTAGATATACCCATATCTGCTCAAATCATCTGTGAAGGTCAGAAAAGAACGATACCCGCCGCGAGCCTCAACACTCATCGGACCTCATACATCAGTATGTATTATATCCAATAAGTCAGTTACTCGCCCCCATTGTTCTGGAGAATGGAGTCTTAGTCATCTTTGCCCATGAGGCATGGTTCGCAAGCATCAACTGATTCATAATCAAGTGATTCCAAAAGCCCATCAGCATGGATTTTCTTCATGCGCTTTACACCAATATGACCTAAACAGCAGTGCCACAAATAAGTTGCACTATCATTATTAACTTTGCATCTTTTGGCTTCAGTATTATGAATATGTGTATCACTATGATCGAGATTCAACAAACCATTTTCATTGGGTGTATAACCACTAATCCGGAAAGTATAGGGAGTGTGCGATGATGATCATATCATTCTTGGAACTACTTCCAACACACATCGTTACTTCACCCTTAACTAGTCTCTGTTCATTCTGCAACTCCTGTTTCAAGTTACTACTCTTAGCAACTGAACTAGTATCAAATACCGAGGGGTTGCTATAAACACTAGTAAAGTACACATCAATAACATGTATATCCAATATACCTTTGTTCACCTCGCCATCCTTCTTATCCGCTAAATACTTGGGGCAGTTCTGCTTCTAGTGACCAGTCCCTTTGCAGTAGAAGCACTCAGTCTCAGGCTTAGGTCCAGACTTGGGCTTCTTCACTTGAGCAGCAACTTGCTTGCCGTTCTTCTTGAAGTTCCCCTTCTCCCCTTTGCCCTTTTCTTGAAACTAGTGGTCTTTGTCAACCATCAACACTTGATGCTTTTCTTGATTTCTACCTTCGTCGATTTCAGCATCACGAAGAGCTTGGGAATTACTTTTGTCATCCCTTGCATATTATAGTTCATCACTAAGTTCTAGTAAATCGGTGATAGTGACTAGAGAACTTTGTCAATTACTCTCTTATCTGGAAGATTAACTCCCACTTGATTCAAGCAATTGTAGTACTCAGACAATCTATGCACATGCTCACTAGTTGAGCTATTCTCCTCCATCTTGTAGGCAAAGTACTGTTAGAGGTCTCATACCTCTCGACACGGGCATGAGTATGAAATACCAATTTCAACTCTTGGAACATCTTATATGCTCCATGGCGTTCAAAACGTCTTTGAAGCCCCGATTCTAAGCCGTTAAGCATGGTGCACTAAACTATCAAGTAGTCATCATATTGAGCTAGCCAAACATTCATAACGTTTGCATCTGCTCCTACAATAGGTCTGTCACCTAGCGGTGCATCAAGGACATAATTCTTCTGTGCAGCAATGAGGATAATACTCATATCACGGATCCAATCCGCATCATTGCTACTAACATTTTTCAACATAGTTTTTCTCTAGGAACACAATAAACGGGGAGCAACATCGCGAGCTATTGATCTACAACATAGATATGCTAATACTACCAGGACTAAGTACATGATAAATTACAATTGATCATATTACTTAAGAACTCCCACTTAGATAGACATCCCTCTAATCATCTAAGTGATCACGTGATCCAAATTAACTAAACCATGTCCGATCATCATGTGAGATGGAGTAGTTTTCAATGGTGAACATCACTATGTTGATCATATCTTCTATATGATTCACGCTCGACCTTTCGGTCTCAGTGTTCCGAGGCCATATCTGCATATGCTAGGCTCGTCAAGTTTAACCTGAGTATTCCGCGTGTGCAACTTTTTTGCACCCGTTGTATTTGAACGTAGAGCCTATCACACCCGATCATCACGTGGTGTCTCAGCACGAAGAACTTTTGCAATGGTGCATACTCAGGGAGAACACTTATACCTTGAAATTTAGTGAGAGATCATCTTATAAAGCTACTGCCGAACTAAGAAAAATAAGATGTATAAAAGATAAACATCACATGCAATCATAATATGTGACATGATATGGGCATCATCATCTTGTGCCTTTGATCTCCATCTCCAAAGCATCGTCATGATCTCCATCGTGACTGGCATGACACCATGATCTCAATCATCTTGATCTATATCAATGTGTCGTCACAAGGTCGCCAACTATTGCTCTTGCAACTATTGCTATCGCATAGCGATAAAGTAAAGCAATTGTTTGGCGCTTGCATCTTATGCAATAGAGAGACAACCATAAGGCTTTTGCCAGTTGCCGATAACTTCAAAAAAACATGATCATCTCATACAACAACTTATATCTCATCACATCTTGACCATATCACATCACAACATGCCCTGCAAAAACAAGTTAGACGTCCTCTACTTTGTTGTTGCAAGTTTTACCTGGCTGCTACGGGCTGAGCAAGAACCGTTCTTACCTACGCATCAAAACCACAACGATAGTTCGTCAAGTTAGTGCTGTTTTAACCTTCTCAAGGACCGGGCGTAGCCACACTCGGTTCAACTAAAGTTGGAGAAACTGACACCCGCCAGCCACCTGTGTGCAAAGCACGTCGGTAGAACCAGTCTTGCGTAAGCGTACACGTAATGTCGGTATGTGCCGCTTCATCCAACAATACCGCCGAACCAAAGTATGACATGCTAGTAAGCAGTATGACTTGTATCGCCCACAACTCACTTGTGTTCTACTCGTGCATAAAACATCTACGCATAAAACCTGGCTCAGATGCCACTGTTGGGGAACGTAGTAATTTCGAAAAAATTCCTACGCATCCGCAAGATCATGGTGATGCATAGCAACAAGAGGGGAGAGTGTGTCCATGTATCCTCGTAGACCGAAAGCGGAAGCGTTAGCACAACGCGGTTGATGTAGTCGTACATCTTCACAATCCGACCGATCAAGCACCGAACGCACGGCACCTCCGAGTTCTGCACATGTTCAACTCGATGACGTCCCTCGAACTCCAATCCAGCCGAGCTTTGAGGGAGAGTTCCGTCAGCACGACAGCGTGGTGACGATGATGATGTTCTACCGACGCAGGGCTTCGCCTAAGCACCGCTACGATATGACCGAGGTGGATTATGGTGGAGGGGGGCACCGCACATGGCTAAAAGATCCAAGAGATCAATTGTTGTGTCTATGGGGTGCCCCCCTCCTCCGTATATAAAGGGGGGGAGGAGGAGGGGGCCGGCCAAGAGGACTAGGCGCGCCCAAGGGGGGGCAATCCTACTCCAGGTAGGTTTTTCCCCCTTTCCTATTCCAACTAGGAGAAGGGGGAAGGAGGAGGTGGAGAGAAGGAAGGAGAAGGGGGCCGCCGCCCCCTCCCTTTCCCAATTTGTATTGGGGCAAGGGGGCCGCGCGCCACCTCCTGCCACCTCTCCTCTTCCACCACTTGGGCCCATGAGGCCCAATAACCCCCGGGGGGTTCCGGTAACCCCCGGTACTCCGGTATATATCCGATAACCCCCGGAACCATTCCGGTGTCCGAATATAGTCGTCCAATATATCAATCTTCATGTCGCAACCATTTCGAGACTCCTCATCATGTCCGTGATCACATCCGAGACTCCGAACTACCTTCGGTACATCAAAACACATAAACTCATAATATAACCGTCATCGAACTTTAAGAGTGCGGACCCTACGGGTTCGAGAACTATGTAGACATGACCGAGACACGTCTCCGTCCAATAACCAATAGCGGAACCTGGATGCTCATATTGACTCCTACATATTCTACGAAGATCTTTATCGGTCAAACAGCATAACAACATACGTTGTTCCCTTTGTCATCGGTATGTTACTTGCCCGAGATTCGACCGTCGGCATCTCAATACCTAGTTCAATCTCATTACCGACAGGTCTCTTTACTCGTTCCGTAATACATCATCCCACAACTAACTCATTAGTTACAATGCTTGCAAGGCTTGAGTGATGTGTATTACCAAGTGGGCCCAGAGATACCTCTCCGACAATGGGAGTGACAAATCCTAATCTTGAAATACGCCAACCCAACAAGTACCTTTGGAGACACCTGTAGAGCACCTTTATAATCACCCAGTTACATTGTGACGTTTGGTAGCACACAAAGTGTTCCTCTGATAAACGGGAGTTGCATAATCTCATAGTCACAGGAACATGTATAAGTCATGAAGAAAACAATAGTAACAAACTAAACGATCAAGTGCTAAGCTAACAGAATGGGTCAAGTCAATCACATCATTCTCCTAATGATGTGATCCCGTTAATCAAATGACAACTCTTTGTATATCGCTAGGAAACATAACCATCTTTGATCAACGAGCTAGTCAAGTAGAGGCATACTAGTGACACTCTATTTGTCTATGTATTCACACATGTATCATGTTTCCAGTTAATACAATTCTAGCATGAATAATAAACATTTATCATGATATAAGGAAATAAATAATAACTTTATTATTGCCTCTAGGGCATATTTCCTTCAGTTTTATGTTTTAATTAGTGTTTGTGCCAAGTAGAACCTTTGAGAAGACTTGGGTGAAGTCTTTGCGATCTTGCTGTAAAAAACAGAGACTTTTGCGCTCACGAGATTAGCTGCCATTTTTACTGGAGAGTGCGATTAAGTTGATTATTTTTGCAGATGATTAATAGACAAATTCATCACGTCCACCAACTTATTTCAGAATTTTTGGGGTTACAGAAGTATTTGGAACCTACAGATTACTACATACTATTCTATTTTTGACAGATTCTGTTTTCTATGTGTTGTTTGCTTATTTTGATGAATCTATGAGTAGTATCGGAGGGTATGAACCATAGATAAGTTGTAATACAGTAGATATTACACCAATATGAATTTAGAATGAGTTCACAACAGTACCTAACTGGTGATTTATTTTCTTATACTAACGGAGCTTACGAGTTTTCTGATAAGTTTTGTGTTGTGAAGTTTCAAATTTTGGGTAAAGATTCGATGGACTATGGAATAAGGAGTGGCAAGAGTCTAAGATTGGGGATGACCAAGGCACCCCAAGATAATATTCAAGGAAAACCAAAAGCCTAAGCTTGGGGATGCCCCGGATGGCATCCCCACTTTCGTCTTCGTTCATCGGTAACTTTACCTGGAGCTATATTTTTATTCATCACATGATATGTGTTTTGCTTGGAGCGTAATTTTTATTTTATTTTGTTTGATTCGAAAGTGCTAGTTATCGACTAGAGGGGGGGGGGGGTGAATAGGCGATTTTTATGGAAGTCTTCAAAACATGGAAGTTTTGAAGACAAACGATAGAAATGAACCTATAAACATGCAGCGGAAGGTAGACTACACTAGGCAAACCATAGTCAAGTATTCAATGAAGTGAAAGCACGAAGACTAATAGCAGCTAGGCAGTACGGATCAGGATGGAAGATAGTATGAAGCCAATCAGAACAAACAGTTACACAGTGAAGACAAACAGATAATGCAAACAAGCAATGACTTCACAAGGACCAACTGTAAATAAAGAGATGGGAAGGATAGAACCAATTGCTTAGTGAAGAAGACAATGATTTGTTGGACCAGTTCTAGTTGCTGTGACAACTGTACGTCTGGTTAGGGAGGCTAAGATTTAACTCAGAAGATCGTGTCTTCACCTTATTCCCCTTGAGCTAAGGACACCCAGTCCTCGCCCAATCACACAGGTAAGTCTTCAAGGTAGACTTCCAAACCTTCATAGACTTCGTTCACCAGCGACCCACAATGACTCTTGGATGCTCAGAACGCGACGCCTAACCGGCTGGAGGATTCACAGTCCTCAAGTGTAACAAGTCTTCAGATCACACAGACGGGAAGACTTCAGTGATGCCTAACACTCTTTGGCTCTAGGTGTTTAGGGCTTTGTCCTCGCAAGGATTTCTCTCTCAAAAGCTTCGGAGGTGGGTTGCTCTCAAACGACAAAAGTCGTGCACTAACTCTGAGCAGCCACCAATTTATGGTGTAGGGGGTGGGCTATTTATAGCCACTAGGCAACCCGACCTGATTTGCCCTAAATGACCCTAGTCACTAAGGAACTGACACGTGTTCCAACGATCAGATTTCAAACACACGCGGCAACTTTACTTGGGCTACAAGTAAAGCTGACTCATCCAGCTCTGGATAAGATTTGCTCTCATTGTCTTCGCTCGAAGACATAGAATTTTGGTTAAGCATCACTTCAGTCACTCTGACTTTGTTCACTGGGACCCCACTTAACAGTACGGAGGTTCCTATGACTCAACAAAGAAGAAAAGGAAACAACGAAACAACTAAGTCTTCGCGCTCTATAGTCTTCATGCAATGTCTTCTCTTGTCATGGTCTTCAATGTGAATATCTTCAATACCACCTTTGTCTTCAATGTCTTCATACATTTCTAGGGGTCATCTCCGGTAGGTAAACCGAATCAATGAGGGACTACTAGCTGTGTTATCCTGCAGTTCTCACAAATGCATTAGTCCCTCAACCAGGTTTGTCATCAATACTCCAAAACCAACTAGGGGTGGCACTAGATGCACTTACAATCTCCCCCTTTTTGGTGATTGATGACAAACTGGTTGAAGTTTTCAACGGGGATAAAAGTATGTGAAATTGTAAAGGATTTAGGTATTGTCTTCGTAAGTAGCAGAAAGGCTCCCCCTAAAGATGTGCATATAAGTATTTTGCTTTTGAATGCAAATGCACATGGCAGGTTGTACTTGTGGAGCTCCTCTTCTACTTATGAAGACAATTCATCATGCATGAAAGGATATAACGAAGATAATGACATGCATAATGAAAAACGGACGTCTGCAAAATGACTTCGTGCGGGATTTATCATCGCACATGCGGAATTTATCATCGCATCACAGAATAGCAAACAAGTAGCAGACGTCCATCAAGTTTAAGTGTTACAACTCAAAGAACCAAATGTATCAAAAGCAAGAGTTGTAAGCACTTGGCAAATGTAGCAAAAAGTATAGCAACCACCCATATGGACCCGCTTGAAGACTATCAACTCATATGCTTCTCCCCCTTTTGTCAGTAATGACCAAAAAGGTTTGAAGATATAGAGCTTCTACTCGTTCCCATGAGGAGTAGGCGAAGCAGCAGGGTCGTCCTTGAGGTTCGGTGGTGCAGAAGAACTTGGTGCAGTGTCGAGGCGCGCCGAAGCTGGAGGTCATGAAGTAGCATCATCTTGGTCATCAATGACTCTGGCATTAACTGTTGCAGTTGAGGAAGAATAGTCAGAGTGTAAGTGCATCTAGTGCCACCCCTAGTTGGTTTTGGAGTATTGACGACAAACCTGGTTGAGGGACTAATGTGTTTGTGAGAATTGCAGGATAACACATGTAGTAGTCCCTCAATGATTCGGTTTTCCTACCGGAGATGACCCCTAAAAATGTATGAAGACATTGAAGACAAAGGTGGTATGTGAATATATTCACATTGAAGACTATGACAAGAGAAGACATTGAGTGAAGACTATGGAGCGCGGAGACTTAGTTGTTTCGTTGTTTCCTTTTCTTCTTTGTTGAGTCATAGGAACCACCGTACTGTTAAGTGGGGTCCCAGTGAACAAAGTCAGAGTGACTGAAGTGATGCTTAACCAAAATCCTATGTCTTCGAGCGAAGACAATGAGAGAAAATATTATCCAGAGCTGGATGAGTCAGCTTTACTTGTAGCCCATGTAAAGTTGTTGCGTGTGTTTGAAATCTGACCGTTGGAACACGTGTCAGTTCCTTAGTGACCCAGGGTCATTTCAGACAATCAGGTTGCCTAGTGGCTATAAATAGACCACCCCTACACCATAAATTGGTTGGCTGCTCATAGTTAGTGCACAACTTTTGTTGTTTGAGAGCAACCCACCTCGAAGCCTTTGAGAGAGAAATCCTTGCGAGGACAAAGCCCTAAACACCTAGAGCCAAAGAGTGTTAGGCATCACTGAAGTCTTCCTGTCTGTTTGATCTGAAGACTTGTTACACTTGAGGACTGTGAATCCTCCAGCCGGTTAGGCGTCGCGTTCTGAGCATCCAAGAGTCATTTTGGATCGCCGGTGAACAAAGTCTGTGAAGGTTTGGAAGTCTCCCTTGAAGACTTACCACAGTGATTGGGCGAGGACTGGGTGTCCTTAGCTCAAGGGGAATAAGGTGAAGACACGGTATTCTGAGTTAAATCTCAGCCTCCCTAACCAGACGTACAGTTGTCACAGCAATTGGAATTGGTCCAACAAATCATTGTCTTCAACGAGCAACTGGTTCTATCCTTCCCATTTCTTTATTCACAGCTGGTCCTTGTGAAGTCATTGCCTGTTTGCATTATCTGTTTGTCTTCATTGTGTGACTGATTGTTCTGATTGGCTTCATACTGTCTTCCATCCAGATCCATACTGCCTAGATGCTATTAGTCTTTGTGCTTTCACTTCATTTAATACTTGACTATGGCTTGCCTAGTGTAGTCTACCTTCCGCTGCATGTTAATAGGTTCATTTCTATCGATTGTGTTCGAAACTTCCATGTTTTGAAGGCTTTCATAAAAATTGCCTATTCACCCCCCTTGATGTCTACTACAGAACCTTCTTCTTGTAGACGTTGTTGGGCCTGCAAGTGCACAGGTTTGTAGGACAGTAGCAAATTTCCCTCAAGTGGATGACCTAAGGTTTATCAATCCGTAGGAGGCGTAGGATGAAGATGGTCTCTCTCAAGCAACCCTGCAACCAAATAACAAAGAGTCTCTTGTGTCCCCAACACACCTAATACAATGGTAAATTGTATAGGTGCACTAGTTCGGCGAAGAGATGGTGATACAAGTGCAATATGGATAGTATATAATAGTTTTTGTAATCTGAAATTATAAAAAAGCAAGGTAGCAAGTGATAAAAGTGAGCGTAAACGGTATTGCAATGATGGTAACAAGGCCTAGGGTTCATACTTTCGCTAGTGTAAGTTCCCTCAACAATACTAACATAATTGGATCATAAAACTATCCCTCAACATGCAATAAAGAGTCACTCCAAAGTCACTAATAGCGGAGAACGAACGAAGAGATTATGGTAGGGTACGAAACCACCTCAAAGTTATTCTTTCCAATCAATCCGTTGGGCTATTCCTATAAGTGTCACAAACAGCCCTAGAGTTCGTACTAGAATAACACCTTAAGACACAAATCAACCAAAACCCTAATGTCACCTAGATACTCCTGAAAGTGCGTTATATCGACTAGAGGGGGGGGGTGAATAGGCGATTTTTATGAAAGTCTTCAAAACGTGGAAGTTTCGAAGACAAACGATAGAAATAAACCTATTACCATGCAGCGGAAGGTAGACTACACTAGGCAAACCATAGTCAAGTATTCAATGAAGTGAAAGCACAATGACTAATAGCAGCAATGTAGTAAGGATCAGGTAGGAAGATATTATGAAGCCAAACAGAACACGCAGTCACTCAGTGAAGGCAGAAGATAGTGCAATCATACAATGACTTCACAAGGACCAACAGTAAGTAAAGGGAAGGGAAGGATGAAACGAGTGACTCGTTGAAGACAATGATTTGTTGGACCAGTTCCAGTTGCTGTGACAACTGTATGTCTGGTTAGGGCGGCTAGGTATTTAAACCTGAGGACACACAGTCCCGGACACCCAGTCCTGAACACGCAGCTCAGGACACCAAGTACTCATCGTATTCCCCTTGAGCTAAGGTCACACAGACCTTGCCCAATCACTTTGGTAAGTCTTCAAGGTAGACTCCCAAACCTTCACAGACTTCGTTCACCGACGATCCACAATGTCTCTTGGATGCTCAGAACGCGACGCCTAACCGGCTGGAGGATTCACAGTCCTCAAGTGTAATAAGTCTTCAGATCACACAGACAAGAAGACTTAAGTGATGCCTAACACTCTTTGGCTCTGGGTGGTTAGGGCTTTATCCTCGCAAGGAATTCTCTCTCAAAGGCTTCGAGGTGGGTTGCTCTCAAACGACAAAAGCCGTACTCTAACTCTGAGCAGCCAACCGTTTATGGTTGTAGGGGGTGGGCTATTTATAGCCACTAGGCAACCTGACCTGATTTGTCCGAAATGACCCTGGGTCATTAAGGAACTGACACGTGTTCCAACGGTCAGATTTCAAACACACACGGCAACTTTACTTGGGCTACAAGCAAAGCTGACTTGTCCGACTCTGGACAAGATTCGCTCTCATAGTCTTCACTCGAAGACATAGGTTTTGGTTAAGCATCACTTCAGTCATTCTGACTGGTTCTCTTGGACCCCACTTAACAGTATGGTGGTTCCTATGACTCAACAAAGAAGAAACAGAACTACGAAAGATCTAAGTCTTCGAGCTCCATAGGCTTCATGCGATGTCTTCTCTTGTCATAGTCTTCAATGAGAATATCTTCATAAACCACCTTTGACATCAATGTCTTCATACATTTTTAGGGGTCATCTCTGGTAGGAAAACTGAATCAATGAGGGACTTCTACCTGTGTTATCCTGCAATTCTCACAAACACATTAGTCCCTCAACTAGGTTTGTCATCAATACTCCAAAACCAACTAGGGGTGGCACTAGATGCACTTACAATCTCCTCCTTTTTGGTGATTGATGACAAACTAGTTGAAGTTTTCAACGGGGAATATAATATGTGAAATTGTAAAGGATAAGGAATTGTCTTCATAAGTTGCAAGGGCTCCCCCTAAAGATGTGCATATAAGTAATTTGCTTTTGGAATGCAAATGCACATGGCAGGTTGTACTCGTGGAGATCCTCTTCAACTTATGATGACAATTCATTATGCATGAGAAGGTATGTGAAGATAATGACATGCATAATGGAAAATGGACGTCTGCCAAAATGATCTAAGTGCGGAATTTATCGTCGCACATGCGGAATTTATCATCGCATCACAAAGTGGCAAATAAGTAGCAGACGACCATCGAATTTAAGTGTTACAACTCAAAGAACCAAATGTATCAAAACGAGAGTTGTAAACACGAGGCAAAATATAAAGCAACCGCCCATGTGGACCCTCTTGAAGACTATCAAACTCATATGCTTCTCCCCCTTTTGTCAGTAAGGACCAAAAAGGTTTGAAGACATAGAGCATCTACTCGTTCCCATGAAGAGTAGGTGAAGCAGCAGGGTCGTCGGTGGTGTTTGGTGGTGCAGAAGAACTTGGAGCAGTGTCGAAGCATGCTGAAGGAGGTGGCGGTGAAGTAGCATCTTCTTGATCCTCGATCACTCTGGCATTCACAGTTGCAGCAGAGGAAGAGAACTCAGAGTCTTCAAGAGATGGAGTTCGTCGCAGCACTGCCCTTCGAGGAGGTGTGGAGTCAAACTTGAAGCGTTTAGAGAAGCCATCCTCTTGAAGATCATCTTCAGAGCACATTAGCGTCAGCCCTTTCCATGTGCGTCGAGAGGTTTCATGTGCAACAAAGGCATTCTTGGTGGCAAGATTGCGAATGCGGTTGACATCCACCAAGAGGCTTTGCATTTGGCGCTTCAGCCAGTCATGATGCCTATCCTGTTTCTGATGAAGAGCCACCAGAAGCTCTCAGTCATTGAGAACACGAGTGCGCTTCTTGGGTCATTGGGAAATTGTGCTATCGGTGGCTTCAGTAAGGGCAGGATGTGGTGCACGTGTAGTTCCAGCCAGAGGATAAACATGGGTGACTGCTTCAACCCCTTCAATGTTCTGAGAGAAACTTTGATGCTACGCATTCTGAAGACTAAGAGGTTCCTTGGCAGGCTCAGGATAAATGGCTTCAACGGACATATCCACATCAGGCAGAAAGATCCGATGATTGCGAGCAGATGACTGATATGAGATAGCGGAGTGGAGTTTAATCAGCCGCATTATCCATGGAGCGTAGAACTTCAAGCCAAAAAGATCAGAGCCTGATGCAGCAAGTTGGCGGATGTAGAAGTCCTATGCATTGAAGCATTTGCCATGAAGAATATAGAAGACCAAAGTCTTCATTGCACCTTCCAGCTTGGCATGTGGAGAATGTCCTTTGATAGGCCAAAGAGTTCGCCTTATGATGTGATAAATAGTCCTTGGCAGATACTCAAGGTCTTCAACAAGGAACTCCTTAGGATATGCAGCATCTTGTGGCAATGGCTTCATCATACTGAGTATCTGACTCATGTTTGGTTCAGGCTTCTGAAAGATGCTCTCCATAGCTTCACTGTGAAGCTAACAGCCAGGTTCGTAGAGATCGCCAGGAGTGGGCAGACCAGTGAGCTCAATGATATCAAAGGCTTTGGCTTCATGATGAACATTTCCTGTCATCCACTCCAGGACCCAAGTCTTCGGATCTCTGTTGTATCCACGGATGTGAAGTGTGGCATAGAATTGAAGCAGCAACTCTTCATTCCAGTGCTCTTGGTCGGTGACAAACGGCAACAATCCGACCTCTTTGAAGCAATCCAGAGCTTCTTCCAGACAGGGCAGCCCAGCTATTGCTTCGATATCAAGACGCTTATGTGGGAAGATGCGACCTTGATTGTATAGAATGCAGGAGTAATAGCTTCGCTGTGGATAGCTCCAGAACCGATCCGAAGATATTCTTTCCCTTGAGTAGGGGTTCTTGGAGCTATTGAAGAAAGTATTGTCTGCTTTGAAGCCATTGACATTGAAGGATCCAGGTGCTGATGCAGGACCTAGAAACCTGGGCAATCTTGGGATTGGCTTCTGTACCTGAGGCCTGTGCTCAACATGATAGTCAAACTGAGGACCAGCAGCAAGCGCAGGAACAGAAGCAGTAGCATCAGTGGCTTCACTGACTTCTGGTGCTTGGGTTGGTGAAGGCTCCACATTGGCTTCAGCCATGACAGCGTCAGTGGCGTCAGTGGCAGCCTCAAGATTCTGAACCTCCACTTCATGAGCTGGAGGGTCGGTCACAGTCACGTTCTCCTCGAGAACAGCTTCTTGGTCAGATGGGGGTGTAGCAGCTCTTGGGGTTTCTTCTTCATCGGCTGATGCAGCCGGAATGTCTTCAACAGCTTTAGCTTCAGACTCAGAGACTGGAGGCCTTGGTACTTTGCGAAGCCTACGTAACGCTGGCGACGCCTGTGGAGTTGGAGTTGGCTGGGCCTCAAAGTCATCTTCCTCTTGTGCTTGTGGGTGATCAGCCCATGATGCATCCTGAGCAATTGGCGTCAGAGGACGACCAATGCTGATGAGTTTGTTGTGCGTTAGCACAGGCGATGATACCTGTTGGTGCTCGATCTAAGGAAGAACTGCATCATCTTCAACATGGTCATGGTGACCAATGTCTTCAGCAGCGGTGGGATCAGCTGCTGGGAAGTCTTCAGCTTCATGAGCCTCTGTGAAAGCTGGCTCATGGACAGTCGGTTGGCGCTCTTGATGTTCAGTGGCTGGGCGAACCATGGAGATGGGTTCAACAATCAAGGGCTCCGTGGGAGCAGCCCGTTCCTTCTTGGTCTTTCGCTTCTTCTTGGAGGGAGCAGTAGCAGAGGCTTCAGGATGTTTCCTCTTTCTGGCTTCAGCCTTAGCAGTCCTCGTCTTCTTCAGTTCTGAAGCGGTTGACCTGGCCTTTGGCTTCGAGCCAGTCATGCTAGTTGGGAAGACAGTGGGATCTGCTTCCTGCCTTGGTGCGTCGGGTTCGGCCATAGCGGGCTTCTTCTTCTTCTTTGCAGCCATCCTAGGGTCGATGCCAGGACGCCCAAGGGCCTTGCGCTTCTCAGCCTCATTGTAGGCTTGCACACACTTGTCAGCCAGGCTCTTCATGCGCTCACGAGAACCTTGAGCTTCTTCACGCTTGTTGAGAAAGGCTTCTTTAAGCTCGTGCAGCATGAGCTTGAAGTTCTTGACCTCTTGCACGCTAAGCTTGGCCATATGCTTCTTGAACTGAGCTTTCTCAAAGTCAATTTCTTCTTCAGTTTGACAATGCGCTGAGCTAGAGCTAGCTCTGAAGCAATGGCGCCATGGAAGGCGACACTGAGACCAATGGGAAGTTGCAGGTCTTCAAAGCTGAGGTTGGGCGTTTCAAACCACTCATTGATGAAGTCGTGGATGATTGCCACGTCAAAGAGAGGTAAATTGTTGAAGATTTTTGCTTCTTCTTTGCTCTTGATCAGTTGCTCAAAAGCGTCATCTGCAAGATCTTCATCACTGGACAGATCAATGGCATCGTTGCGCAGAATAGCAACAGCTGTCAGTTCTTGGCCGGTGTGTGGCAGAGCCATCTTGACCTTCTGGGGCTTGGAGATGCGTGACAAGTCTTCATACTGCACACTGTCTTCAGGAGGTGCAGTGGCCAGTGGCTTCACCCGTGATATTTTTGGTGCAGAGGCAGACTTTAAAGCTTTTGGCTGCTTCAGTTTCTTTGGCTTCGGCGCTGCAGGCGCTTCATCTGATTCAGCGTCATCTGCAGGCTCATTCACGACTGTCCCTTGAACCACGATATGGGTGATGAGACCTTTAAGGTTGTAGAAAGGACCGATGACATTGGGTTCTGCATCGCGTGTGCCGTCAGCCCGGGGAGCAGAAGGACCAGGGTTGAAGTCTAGTCCCATTGACTTCTTGTTTTCCTTGGCCGATGCCTTTGCATGCTGGAAGTTGCGCTTGAAGAGACTATCGTCACGACACCATAGCAATGATGATGGGTCGGCATCTTCAGGCTGAGGTCCACGGACCATACACGGATAGAAACCCTGAGCAATAGCTTCAGCTCTATTCTTGGGTGGAAGGCCTCGGAAGAGAATATCACCCCAAGGACTTTTGATAGCACTCTTCTCAACATATTCCTTGGTCACGAATCTGTATTTGTACCACTGTTCTGCCCAATATCTTCGAATCCACTGTATTCGGGTCTTGCGCTGATTATAATCCTCTTCAGGATCTGTCTTGTAAAGCTCTGAGAGGTCATCAGGCAAATCTCTTGATGTTCCCCCACTACGCTGTCTGCCACCCTTCCTTGCAGATTTCTCTGTAGCCATGAACTTTAAACTGAATGGCTTCAACACGTTCAAAGGCTTCAGAGGCTTTCGCTTGCTGGACAAACAGGAACTGGCTTCGGGAGAATTTATATGATGCTGTAAGAATTCTGCAAATGAATGCAGACTATGAGAACCAAGGGATTCTCCCACGGACATGTACCTGTGACAGCATTAAGGTGCGAGGGAAGGGGAAGAGGTCATATGCATTCTCAGAAGATTTTGAAGATAAATCAGTTTAGAAGACATTGACCTCATCGTACGAAGACATTCACTCATAGATAAGGAGTTGGTTCCAGATTTGTACGAATCCAGATATCAGTACAAGTGAGGAATCTAACTGCTTTGTGAAGCATAAGTGAACATACTAGGCATAATATGAGATGCAGTATGAAGTGGATCCAACATGTGTGAACAGAAACTACTTGTGGTAGAAAGTGACGAATCTGTAGGATCAAAGGGGCCGTAAAAAAGGAAGTTTTATTTACCACACAAGGAACTGCAAGACGGAGTGGAAGAGGAGGCCGAGCAGTTCGATCGTCCGTGCCCTAACTTGGCGACGGAGGACACCTACGGCGACGGCGGAGAGGATGATGTCCGCGGTCGGCGTGAAGATGGCGTCGGAGAGGTTGCGGCAGCGAAGCGCTTCATCGCCGGCGTCGTCGAGAGCTAGCGGTGGCGCTAGGGTTCATGCGAGAGTGGAAGAAGAGATAATGACTGTGGTGAGGTGTATATTTATAGGGACAGGGGCGGCTTAATGTTATTACACAGGTGCCCCTGGCGATTCACATCTGAGGAACACGTGGCCATCATGCAGCATAGCGGGGGTTGTTCCATGTCCCACGCATACCTGGATTGTCGGGTGGTCGTTCCCACTTCTCCGGGTTTCAGGTGAAGGAATGAGCATTGAAAACAGACTTAATGTTTGTCTCTGTATCTTCTGCTGACAAGGACGCAGAGAAGACATTCGACAGTTTCAATAGAATGCATATGATTTGGAGAGATAGAGTTTGAGATAGAAAGCATAGAGAGGTTAGGGTCCGATCACATTCACTTAGTTCAAAAGATTCAACAAGAAGACATAGCTATAAGTGAATGCTGCAGAGGACAGAACACTAGTATATATATAATCAACATAGTGAAGACAATCATGAAGACATGTTGAGATTGAAGCCAAACCAAATGTGAAGACATAGCAAATGTAGCGCCATGAGTGAAACACTTCAAACAGAACCTTTGGTGGTGGCGTTACCCACCGTATAGGAAGTATTAGACCCAGACACGGTGCACAATTATCGTGGCGCTCCGAAGTCAAATTCCACATTAATGTATTCACACTTAGAATGTATGTCTTCATTGATTGAAGATATACTTTACTTCGTGTGTTGCACATCTAAGTCATCAATATGCATAAGTGTTAGGATGTGTGCCTGATCACAGGACATTTGAGGATTCCAAGATATTTAGCTCACACCGTAACTTGCAAAATCTCTTCTCATCCAAGGGCTTGGTGAAGATATCTGCCAATTGCTCTTCAGTGTTGACGTGTATGATATCAATATCTTCCTTCACAACATGATCTCTGAGAAAGTGATGACGAATTTCAATGTGCTTTGTCTTCGAGTGCTGAACTGGATTGTTGGCAATCTTGATGGCGCTTTCGTTGTCGCAGTAGAGTGGCACTTGCTTCAGATGAATGCCATAGTCTTTGAGTGTTTACTTCATCCACAGAAGCTGAGCGCAGCAAGATCCAGCAGCAATGTATTCAGATTCAGCAGTGGAGAGAGATACACAGTTCTGCTTCTTTGAAGACCAACATACAAGTGATCGTCCCAGAAAATGACATGTGCCTGATGTAGACTTGCGATCCACCTTGTCACCAGCATAATCAGCATCCGAGAATCCAACCAGATCAAACTCTGAGCCCTTTGGATACCATAATCCTAGAGTTTGGGTGTGAGCCAAATATCGAAGAATTCGCTTCACAGCTAAGTGATGCGACTCCTTTGGTGCCGCTTGGAACCGAGCACACATGCAAACACTAAGCATAATATCTGGCCTAGATGCACATAGATAAAGTAAAGAACCAATCATGGAGTGGTATGCCTTTTGATCGAACTCTACCATTGTCGTCGGGACCCAAATGATGTTTGGCTGGCATTGGCGTCGTGAAGCCTTTGCAGTCTTGCATACCGAACTTCTTCAGGCAATCTTTGAGATACTTCTCTTGAGATATGAAGATGCCGTTGCGTTGCTGTCGTATTTGAAGACCGAGGAAGAACTTCAGCTCTCCCATCATGGACATCTGATATTGCTCTTTCATCATATATCCAAACTCTTCACTTTACTTCTGATTGGTGCAACCGAAGATAATGTCATCCACATATATTTGGCACCCAAACAGTTCACCATCATATGTCTTCATGAAGAGAGTGGGGTCGAGGGAACCAGGTATGAAGCCTTTGCTCTTCAGGAAGTATTTGAGTGTGTCATACCAAGCCCGAGGGGCTTGTTTGAGGCCATACAGTGCCTTGTTGAGCTTGTATACCATGTCAGGATGTTTTGGATCTTCAAAGCCAGGCGGTTGTGCAACATACACTTCTTCTCCAATCTTGCCATTGAGAAAAGCGCTCTTCACATCCATTTGATATAGAAGTATGTTATGATGATTTGCATAGGCCAGCGGTATGTGTATGGCTTCAAGTCGAGCCACAGGAGCAAATGTTTCATCGAAGTCAATGCCTTCCACTTGAGTATATCCTTGAGCAACGAGACGAGCTTTGTTTCTGACAACTTGACCATGCTCATCTTGCTTGTTGCGGTATATCCATTTGGTGGCTATTATATTGTGCTTCTAAGGATCAGGACGCTTAACCAGTTCCCATACATTATTCAGCTCAAACCGTTGAAGCTCTTCTCGCATAGCTTGAATCCATTCAGGTTCCATGAAGGCTTCTTCAACTTTCTTGGGTTATGTTATTAAAACAAATGCAAAGTGCCCACAGAAATTTGCTAGCTGTGTTGCCCTTGAATGAGTGAGCGGACCGGGTGCATTGATGCTGTCAATTATTCTCTCAATCTGCACTTCATTGGCAACATGAGGATGTACAGGGCGAAGATTTTGCTCTCGTTGATCATTACCATTGTTAGAGGGATTGTCTTCAGGCTGAGCATTGTCTTCAGGTTGATCAGGTGCGGAGATGATAAGTTCCTCTTCAGGTTGAGCTTCAGAGGGTATGATTTCTCCAGTTCCCATTAGTTTGATTGATTCACTGGATGGAACTTCATCTAGCACATTTGGCAGGTGCTCTCTTTGTGAACCGTTAGTTTCATCGAACCGCACATCCACTGTTTCAACCACTTTATAATGAAAGAGATTGAAGACTCTGTAGGAGTGCGAATCCTTTCCATATCCAAGCATAAAACCCTCATGTGCTTTTGGTGCAAATTTTGAAGTGTGATGTGGATCCTTGATCCAGCACCTGGCGCCAAATACTCTGAAGTAACTGACATTTGGCTTCTTTCCAGTAAGGAGCTCATAAGATGTCTTGTTCAGAAGCTTGTGAAGATAAACACGATTGATTGTATGGCATGCAGTATCAATGGCTTCAGGCCAGAATTTTCTTGGAGTCTTGTATTCATCAAGCATCGTTCGGGCCATCTCAATGAGTGTTCTGTTCTTGCGTTCGACGATGCCATTCTGCTGTGGCGTGTATGGGGCTGAGAATTCATGTGTGATGCCCAAAGTATCAAGATATGTATCAAGGCCGGTGTTTTTGAATTCAGTGCCATTGTCACTTCTGATGTGCTTTATCTTGGCGCCATAGTTGTTCATTGCTCGATTGGCGAAGCGTCTGAAGACATCCTGCACTTCAGTCTTGTAGATGATTATGTGCACCCAAGTATATCTAGAATAATCATCAACAATGACGAAGCCATAGAGACAAGCAGTAGTAGTAAGAGTTGAGTAATGAGTGGGACCGAAAAGATCCATGTGGAGCAGTTCGAAGGGTCGAGTTGTTGTCATGATTGTCTTCGAGGGATGTTTGGCCCTCGTCATCTTTCCTGCTTCGCAGGCACCGCATAAGTGATATTTCTTGAACTTGACACCGTCGATGCCTATGACATGCTTCTTCTTTGCAAGGGTGTGGAGGTTCCTCATGCCAGCATGCCCTAGCCTCCGATGCTAGAGCCAGCATTCTGAAGCTTTTGCTAGAAGACATACGGCAAGCTGTGGTCCTGCTGAGAAATCTACCACATACAAATCATCTTTCCGATACCCTTCAAACACTAGAGACTTGTCAGATTCCATTAGAACAAGGCAGCGATATTTTCCAAACATTACGATCATGTTCAAATCGCAAAGCATTGAGACAGACATTAAGTTGAAGCCAAGGGATTCAACAAGCATGAATTTATCCATGTGTTGATCCTTTGAGATTGCAACTCTACCTAGACCCAATACCTTACTTTTACCAGTGTCAGCAAATGTGATGTGACTCTTGTCGGATGGACGTAAGGTTGAGTCCATAAGAAGGCTTCTTTTGCCAGTCATGTGATTGGTACACCCACTATCAATAATCCATTCTGAAGACGCTGGTGTCGTACCCTACAGTGCAGTTAGGGGGATAGGCTTCATGAAGAGAATTGTGAAGCAAAAAAATTTGACGAACCAGTGGGTTATGAAAGCTTAGATCCAGATTAGGACTGATGGGGAGAGTAGCAAGCGATTCAGGAACGAAGTACATAATAGGACCATTCAGGCATTTGATCTTGCACCCTACAAGATGTTTAAGGTCCCCAGCAATAGCGTCAGACGATTTTGGTTTTCTGCTGGGGACCCTTCCCTGCAAAAGAGGGTTAAGCTTTCTTAGCCACCCACATCTTCAAGGGTGGCTTAGAAGCAATAAGTCTAAGTGCAGCATCTGAGAACTTTGGCTTTGGAGCCCTAGCAAACAGTCTTGCAGGCGGACAATAGTACTCATAAGAATAAGCAAAATAGTTCTTGGTCTTATGAACATGGCGGTTTGATGAACCGCGCTCATATTCATAGGCCTGAGTATGGTTTCCCTGCAAAACATTTGTGTTAGTGCGACTCAGGTGAGTCCTCTGTCTGTATGAAGCCTTTGGACCGTATGAAGCCTGTGGTCTGGGGTTTGTCTTCTTCACCTGTGGTGTCATGATGACATTCACAGGAAGATTCTCCAAACACTTTTTCGGCACCCAGATCTTCTTCATAGGCGGTCCATTCCTACAGTTAGTACCAATGTACCTGGCAAACACTTCACCATTCTCATTCTTAAACAGTTTATAATTTGCATCAAAGGATTCATCAATGACAATGGGGTTAGCACAAGTGAAGCCAGATAAAGTGGATGGATCTGCTGAAGGTTCCTTTGCAGCAACCCATGTGGTTTTGGGGTACTGCTCAGGTTTCCAGTAAGAGCCATCAACATTCATTTTTCTTACGAACCCAACACCCTCTTTCCTCGGGTTTCGGTTCAGGATCTACCTTTTGAGGACATCACATAGTGTCTGATGCCATTTAAGACTTTTGTACATCCCTGTTTCAAGCAATGTCTTCAACCTAGCATTCTCATCAGCAATAGCAGAGGTATCCTCAGCAGAGGGGTTAGTTCCCACATCAACAGTTGAAGATATTGCAACAGTAGCAGCAGTAGAACATTCAGCAACAGAAGTAGCATTATCACGCTCAATGAATTTAAGACATGGTGTTTCAAATCCTTCCTCAGTGGATCTTATCTGTTCGGCGCGAAGTGACTCATTTTCCTTTTGAAGATCTTCATGAGCCGCTCTCAATTTCTCAACATCTTGCTTCCTTTGAAGATAATCATAGGAAAGCTTTTCATGAGTTGTTGAGAGCGTTTCATGATGACTTTCAAGTTCCTCATACTTAACGTGAAGATTTTTTATGTCTTCAATTAAGGACTCAGATCGAGTCATTTCATCGTCTAACAGATCATCACTTTTGTCTAACAGTTTTTGAATATGTTCCATAGCTTTCTGTTGTTCAGTTGCAATTTTAGCAAGTGTTTTGTAGCTGGGTTTTGAACCACAATCAGAGTCATCTTCACTAGATGTTTGATAGTGAGTAGTGCGTGTGTTTACCTTGGCACCGCGTGCCATGAAGCAGTAGGTAGGAGCGGAGTAGTCCTTGTCATTTGCATCGGTGTCGGTGATGAAGTCATTGTCTTCAGTGTTGAAGATGGACTTGGCAACATATGCTGTAGCCAGACTTGCAACGCCAGAATCGCACTCCTCCTTAGACTCCACCTCCGCCTCCTCAGAAGCGGACTCCTCCTCTGAAACCATTTCCTTGCCAACAAACGCACGTGCCTTGCCAGATGAGCTCTTTTTGTGTGATGAAGACTTTGAGGACGACTTGGAAGAAGACTTTGAGTATTTCTTCTTCTTCTTGTCGTCAGAGTCATATTCCTTGCTCTTCTTCTTCTTTTTGTTCTCATTGTCCCACTGCGGACACTCAGAGATGAAGTGGCCAGGTTTCTTGCACTTGTGACATGTTTTCTTCTTGTAGTCATGAGCAGAAGCTTCATCATTCCTTGAGCTTGATCATGAAGACTTTCTGAAACCTTTCTTCTTGGTGAATTTTTGGAACTTCTTCACAAGCATAGCAAGTTCCTTTCCAATGTCTTTAGGATCATCAGAACTGCTGTCAGATTCTTCTTCAGATGAGGAAACAGCTTTTGCCTTCAAGGCACGAGTTCGCCCATAGTTTGGACCGCAGATATCTCTTTTCTCAGAAAGCTGAAACTCATGTGTGTTGAGCCTCTCAAGTATGTCAGACGGATCGAGTGTCTTGAAATCAGGACATTCTTGAATCATCAGGGATAGGGTGTCAAACGAACTGTCAAGTGATCTTAGTAGTGTCTTGACGACTTCATGCTTGGTGATCTCAGTAGCGCCAAGGGCT
This sequence comes from Triticum aestivum, assembly GCF_018294505.1. Taxonomy (NCBI): domain Eukaryota; kingdom Viridiplantae; phylum Streptophyta; class Magnoliopsida; order Poales; family Poaceae; genus Triticum; species Triticum aestivum. The sequence continues at coordinate 116,973,456 of NC_057800.1, forward strand.
TGAAGCTCATTTGTGATGTCAGTGAGTCGATCAAACGTGAGCTGGACATTCTCATTGTCATTTCTCTTGAAGCGGTTTAAGAGTTTGCGAAGGACACTGATTCTCTGATCTCTCTGGGTTGAGACGCCTTCGTTGACCTTGGAGAGCCAGTCCCACACTAGCTTAGATGTTTCCAAATCACTCACACGGCCATACTGTCCTTTGGTCAGATGACCACAGATGATATTCTTGGCAGTAGAGTCCAGTTGAATGAACTTCTTGACATCAGCAGCAGTGACACCTTCTCCAGCCTTGGGAACGCTGTTCTTGATGACATACCATAGGTCGACATCAATGGCTTCAAGATGCATGCGCATCTTATTCTTCTAGTAGGGATATTCAGTTCCATCGAAGACGGGGCACGCAGCGGAGACTTTAATTATCCCTGCAGTCGACATAGCTAAAACTCCAAGTGGTTAAACCGAATCACACAGAACAAGGGAGTACCTTGCTCTGATACCAATTGAAAGTGCGTTATATCGACTAGAGGGGGCTGAATAGGCAAATTTTATGAAATTCTTCAAAACTTGGAAGTTTCGAAGACAAACGATAGAAATAAACCTATTACCATGCAGCGGAAGGTAGACTACACTAGGCAAACCATAGTCAAGTATTCAATGAAGTGAAAGCACAATGACTAATAGCAGCAATGTAGTAAGGATCAGGTAGGAAGATATTATGAAGCCAAACAGAACACGCAGTCACTCAGTGAAGACAGAAGATAGTGCAATCATACAATGACTTCACAAGGACCAACAGTAAGTAAAGGGAAGGGAAGGACGAAACCAGTGACTCGTTGAAGACAATGATTTGTTGGACCAGTTCCAGTTGTTGTGACAACTGTACGTCTGGTTAGGGCGGCTAGGTATTTAAACCTGAGGACACACAGTCCCGGACACCCAGTCCTGAACACGCAGCTCAGGACACCCAATCCTCACCGTATTCCCCTTGAGCTAAGGTCACACAGACCTTGCCCAAACACTCTGGTAAGTCTTCAAGGTAGACTCCCAAACCTGCACAGACTTCGTTCACCGGCGATCCACAATGTCTCTTGGATGCTCAGAACGCGACGCCTAACCGGCTGGAGGATTCATACTCCTCAAGTGTAATAAGTCTTCAGATCACACAGACAAGAAGACTTAAGTGATGCCTAACACTCTTTGGCTCTGGGTGGTTAGGGCTTTATCCTTGCAAGGAATTCTCTCTCAAAGGCTTCGAGGTGGGTTGCTCTCAAACGACAAAAGCCGTACTCTAACTCTGAGTAGCCAACCGTTTATGGTTGTAGGGGGTGGGCTATTTATAGCCACTAGGCAACCCGACCTGATTTGTCCGAAATGACCCTGGGTCACTAAGGAACTGACACGTGTTCCAACGGTCAGATTTCAAACACACACGACAACTTTACTTGGGCTACAAGCAAAGCTGACTTGTCCGACTCTGGACAAGATTCGCTCTCATAGTCTTCACTCGAAGACATAGGTTTTGGTTAAGCATCACTTCAGTCATTCTGACTAGTTCTCTTGGACCCCACTTAAGAGTACGGTGGTTCCTATGACTCAAGAAAGAAGAAACAGAACTACGAAAGATCTAAGTCTTCGAGCTCCATAGGCTTCATGCGATGTCTTCTCTTGTCATGGTCTTCAATGAGAATATCTTCATAAACCACCTTTGACATCAATGTCTTCATACATTTTTAGGGGTCATCTCTGGTAGGAAAACCGAATCAATGAGGGACTTCTACCTGTGTTATCCTGCAATTCTCACAAACACATTAGTCCCTCAACTAGGTTTGTCGTCAATACTCCAAAACCAACTAGGGGTGGCACTAGATGTACTTACAACTCCAATGTCACCTCAAGTATTCGTGGGTATGATTATATGATATGCATCACACAATCTCAATTCATCTATTCAACCAACACATAGAACCTCATAGAGTGCCCCAAAGATCTACCGGAGAATCACGACGAAAACGTGTGCCAACCCCTATGCATAGGTTCATGAACCCGCAAGTTGGTCACGTTAACATACATCAAGTGGCACGCAGTATCCCATTGTCACCACAGATATCCACGGCAAGACATACATCAAGTGTTCTCAAATCTTTAAAGACTCAATCCGATAAGATAACTCCAAAGAGGAAACTCAATCCATTACAAGAGAGAAGAGGGGGGAAGAAACCTCATAGGATCCAAATATAATAGCAAAGCTCGTGATACATCAAGATCGTATCATCTCAAGAACACGAGAGAGAGAGAGAGAGATCAAACACATAGCTACTGGTGCATACCCTTAGCCCCGAGGGAGAACTACTCCCTCCTCGTCATGGCGAGCACCGGGATGATGAAGATGGCCACCGGTGAGGGTTCCCCCCTCCGGCAGGGTGCCGGAACAGGGTCCCGATTGACTTTTGGTGGCTATGGAAACTTCTGGCGGCGAAACTCCCGATCTATCTTGCGTTCTGGAAGTTTTAGGTCACGTAGGTATATATGGGTGCATGAGGTACGTCAGGGGAGCCACGAGGGCCCCACGAGACAGGGGGCGCGCCCTAGGGGGGCGCCCCCACCCTCGTGAGCACCTCGTTTCTTCCTTGACGAGGGGTCCAAGTCCATTAGGTGTGTTTCCTTCCAAAAATAACTTCTCCAGTTGATTTCATTCCGTTTGGACTCCGTCTGATATCCCTTTTCTTCGAAACTCTGAAATAGGCATAAAACAACAAATCTGGGCTGGGCCTCCGGTTAATAGGTTAGTCCCAAAAATAATATAAAAGTGGAAAATAAAGCCCAATATTGCCTAAAACAGTAGATAATATAGCATGGAGCAATCAAAAATTATAGATACGTTGGAGACGTATCAGAGTTTTAGCTATGTCGACTGCAGGGATAATCAAAGTCTCCGCTGTGTGCCCCGTCTTTGATGGAACTGAATATCCCTACTAGAAGAATAAGATGCACATGCATCTTGAAGCCATTGATGTTGACCTCTGGTATGTCGTCAAGAATGGCGTCCCCAAGGCTGGTGAAGGTGTCACCGCTGCTGATGTCAAGAAGTTCGTTCAACTGGACTCCACTGCCAAGAACATCATCTATGGTCATCTGACCAAAGGGCAGTATGGTCGTGTGAGTGCTCTGAAAACATCTAAGCTATTCTGGGACTAGCTCTCCAAGGTCAACGAAGGCGTCTCAACCCAGAGAGATCAAAGGATCAGTGTCCTTCGCAACCTCTTCAACCGCTTCAAGAGAAACGACAATGAGAATGCTCAGCTCACGTTTGATCGCCTTACTGACATCACAAATGAGCTCCAAGCTCTCGACGCTACTGAGATCACCAAGCATGAAATCGTCAAGACGCTCCTGAGATCACTTGACAGCTCGTTTGACACCCTAGCCCTGATGATTCAAGAACGCCCTGACTTCAAGAGACTCGATCCATCTGACATACTTGAAAGGCTCAACACACATGAGTTTCAGCTTTCTGAGAAAACAGATATCTACGGTCCCAACTATGGACGAACTCGTGCCTTGAAGGCAAAAGCTGTTTCCTCATCTGAAGAAGAATTTGACTGCAGTTCTGATGATCCTGAAGACATTGGAAGAGAGCTTGCTATGCTTGTGAAGAAGTTCCAAAAATTCACCAGGAAGAAAGTCTTCAGAAAGTCTTCATGATCCAGCTCAAGGAATTATGAAGCTTCTGCTCATGACTACAAGAAGAGAACATGCCACGAGTGCAAAAAACTTGGTCACTACATCTCTGAGTGTCTGCAGTGGGACAATGAGAACAAGAAGAAGAAGAATAGCAAGGAATATGATTCTGACGACAAGAAGAAGAAATACTCAAAGTCTTCTTCCAAGTCTTCCTCAAAGTGTTCATCACACAAGAAGAGCTCATCTGGCAAGGCCCGTGCGTTTGTTGGCAAGGAAATTGATTCAGAGGAGTCTGCTTCTGAGGAGGCAGAGGTGGAGTCTGAGGAGGAGTCCGATTCTGGCGTTGCAAGTCTGGCTACAGCCTACGTTGCCAAGTCCATCTTCAACACTGAAGACAATTACTTCGTCACCGACGCCGATGCTAATGAGAAGGACAACTCCGCTCCCACCTATTGCTTCATGGCACGTGGTGCCAAGGTAAACTCACACAATACTCACTATCAAACATCCAGTGAAGATGACTCTGAATGTAATTCCAAACCCAGCTACAAAACACTTGCTAAAATTGCAACTGAACAACAGAAAGCTATGGAACATATTCAAAAACTGTTAGACAAAAGTGATGACCTATTGGACGCTGAAATGACTCGATCTCAGTCCTTAATTGAAGACATAAAAAATCTTCATGTTAAGTATGAGGAACTTGAAAGTCGTCATGAAATGCTCTCAACAACTCATGAAAAGCTTTCCTATGATTATCTTCAAAGGAAGCAAGAACTTGAGAAATTGAGAGCGGCTCATGAAAATCTTCAAAAGGAAAATGGGTCACTTCGCGCCGAACAGATCAGTTCCGCTCAGGAAGGATTTGAACCACCATGTCTTAAATGCCTTGAGCATGATAACGCTACTTCTGTTGCTGGATGTTCTACTGCTGCTACTGTTGCAATATCTTCAACTACTGATGTGGTAACTAACCCCTCTGCTGAGGATGCCACTGCTATTGCTGATGAAAATTCTAGGTCGAAGACATTGCTTGAAACAGGGATGTACAAAAGTCTCAAAGGGCATTAGACACTATGTGATGTCCTCAAAAGGAAGATTCTGAACCGAAACCCTAGGAAAGAGGGTATTGGGTTCTAAAGGAAAATGAATGCTGATGGCTCTTACTGGAAGCCTGAGCAGTACCCCAAAACCACATGGGTTGCTGCAAAGGGACCTTCAATGAATCCATCTACCCTATCTGGCTTCACTTGTGCCAATCCTATTGTCATTGATGAATCCTTTGATGCAAACTATAAACTGTTTAATAATCAGAATGGTGAAGTGTTTGCCAGGTATATTGGTACTAACTGTAGGAATGGGCCACTTATGAAGAAAGTCTGGGTGCCCAAAAGGTGTCTGGAAAATCTTCCTGTGAATGTCGTCATGACATCACAAGGGAAGAAGACAAACCCCAAACCACAGGCTTCATATGGTCCAAAGGCTTCATACAGACAGAGGACTCACCTGAGTCGCACTAACACAAATGTTTTGCAGGGAAACTATACTCATGCCTATGAATATGAGCGTGTTTCATCAAACCGCCATGTTCATAAGACCCAGAACTACTCTGCTTATTCTTATGAGTACAATTCTCCACCTGCAAGACTATTTGCTAGGGCTCCAAAGCCAAATTTCTCAGATGCTGCACTTAGACTCATTGCTTCGAAGCCACCCTTGAAGATGTGGGTGGCTAAGAAAGCTTAACTCTCTTTTGCAGGGAAAGGTCTCCAGCCGAAAATCAAATGCGTCTGAAGCTATTGCTGGGGACCTAAAACATCTAGTAGGGCGCAAGATCAAATGCCCAAATGGTCTTATTATGTATTTTGTTCCTGAGTCGCTTGCTATTTGTCCTATCAGTCCTAACCTCGATCTAAGCTTTCATAATCCACTTGCTCGTCAAATGTTTATGCTTCACAATACTCTTCGTGAAGCCTATCCCCCTAACTGCACTATAGGGTATGACACCAGCTGCTTCAGAATGGATTATTGATAGTGGATGTACTAATCACATGACTGGCGAACGAAGTCTTCTCATGGACTCAACCTTGCGTCCATCTGACAAAAGTCACATCACATTTGTTGACACTAGCAAAAGCAAGGTATTGGGTCTAGGTAGAGTTGCAATCTCAAAGGATCAGCACATGGATAAAGTGATGCTTGTTGAATCCCTTGGTTTCAACTTAATGTCTGTCTCAATGCTTTGCAATTTGAACATGATTGTGATATTTGGAAAATATCGTTGCCTTGTTCTAATGGAATCTGACAAGTCTCTAGTCTTTGAAGGGTATCAGAAAGATGATTTGTACATGGTAGATTTCTCAGCAGGACCACAGCTTCAGAGTGCTGGCTCTGGCATCGGAAGCTAGGGCATGCTGGCATGAGGAACTTGCATACTCTTGCAAAGAAGAAGCACGTCATAGGCATCGAGGGCGTCAAGTTCAAGAAGGATCACTTATGCGGTGCCTGCGAAGCTGTAAAGATGATGAGGGCTAAGCATCCCTCGAAGACAATCATGACAATGACTCAACCCTTCGAACTGCTACACATGGACCTCTTCGGCCCTACTCACTACTCTACTCTTACTACTAGTGTTTGTCTCTATTGCTTCATCATTGTTGATGATTATTCAAGATATACATGGGTGCATATAATCCTCTACAAGACTGAAGTGCAGGATGTCTTCAGACGCTTCACAAATCGAGCCATGAACAACTATGGCGTCAAGATCAAGCACATCAGAAGCGACAATGGCACTGAATTCAAGAACACCGGCCTCGACACTTATCTTGATACATTGGGCATCACTCATGAGTTCTCGGCTCTGTACACGCCGCAGCAGAATGGCATCGTGGAACGCAAGAACAAAACACTCATTGAGATGGCTCGGACGATGCTCGATGAATACAAGACACCAAGAAAGTTCTGGCCTGAAGCTATTGATACTACATGCCATGTCATCAACCGTGTTTATCTTCACAAGCTTCTGAGCAAAACATCCTATGAACTCCTCACTGGTAAGAAGCCAAATGTCAGTTACTTCAGAGTATTTGGTGCTAGGTGCTGGATCAAGGATCCACATCACACTTCAAAATTTGCACCAAAAGCACATGAAGGTTTTATGCTTGGTTACAGAAAGGATTCGCACTCCTACAGAGTCTTCAACCTCTTTCACTATAAAGTGGTTGAAACTGTGGATGTGCGGTTCGATGAGACTAACGGCTCGCAAAGAGAGCACCTGCCAAATGTGCTAGATGAAATCCCACCCAGTGAATCCATCAAGCTTATGGGAACTAGAGAAATCATACCGTCTAAAGTACAGCCTGAAGAGGAACTTATCATCTCTGCACCTAATCAACCTGAAGACAATGCTCAGCCTGAAGACAATTCTTGAAAAGATGACAATGATCAGCAAGAGCAAAATCTTCGTCCAGTTCATCCTCGTGTTCCAAATGAAGTACAAATTGAGAAGATAAGTGATAACATCAATGCACCTGGTCCACTCAGTCGTTCAAGGGCAACACAACTAGCAAATTTATGTGGGCACTTTGCATACGTCTCAATATCTGAACCCAAGAAAATTGATGAAGCCTTCATGGAACCTGAATGGATTCAAGCTATGCAAGAAGAGCTTCAATAGTTCGAGCTGAATAATGTATGGGAACTGGTCAAGCATCCTGATCCTCGTAAACACAATATCATAGGCACTAAATGGATATATCGCAACAAGCAAGATGAGCATGGTCAAGTTGTCAGAAACAAGGCTCGTCTCGTTGCTCAAGGATACACTCAAATTGAAGGAATTGACTTTGATGAAACATTTGCTCCTGTGGCTAGGCTTGAAGCTATACGCATACTACTAGCCTGTGCAAATCATCATAACATCCTTCTGTATCAAATGGATGTGAAGAGCGCCTTTCTCAATGGCAAGATTGAAGAAGAAGTGTATGTTGCACCACCGCCTGGCTTTGAAGATCCAAAACATCCTGACATGGTTTACAAGCTCAACAAGGCACTGTATGGCCTCAAACAAGCCCCTCGTGCTTGGTGTGACACACTCAAAGACTTCCTGAAGAGCAAAGGCTTCAAACCTGGTTCCCTGGATCCCACACTCTTCATGAAGACATATGATGGTGAACTATTTGTGTGTCAAATATATGTGGATGACATTATCTTCGGCTGCACTAATCAGAAATACAGTGATGAGTTTGGATACATGATGCAAGAGCAATATCAGATGTCCAGGATGGGTGAGCTGAAGTTCTTCCTTGGTCTTCAAATACGGCAACAACGCAATGACATCTTCATATCTCAAGAGAAATACCTCAAAGATTGTCTAAAGAAGTTTGGAATGCAAGACTGCAAAGGTTATACGATGCCAATGCCTACCAAGAGTCATCTGGATTCTGACGCCAATGGTAAAGAGTTCGATCAAAAGGTATACCGCTCCATGATTGGTTCTTTGCTTTATTTATGTGCATCTAGGCCAGATATCGTGCTTAGTGTTTGCATGAGTGCCCGATTCCAAGCGGCACCAAAGGAACGCATCACTTAGCTGTGAAGCGAATTCTTCGATATTTGGCTTACACCCGAACACTAGGATTATGGTATCCAAAGGGCTCATAGTTTGATCTAGTTGGATTCTCGGAGGCTGATTATGCTGGTGACAAGGTGGATCGCAAGTCTACATCAGGCACATGTCACTTTCTGGGACGATCACTTGTATGTTGGTCTTCAAAGAAGCAGAACTGTGTATCTCTCTCCACTGCTGAATCTGAATACATTGCTGCTGGATCTTGCTGCGCTCAGCTTCTATGGAGGAAGCAAACACTCAAAGACTATGGCATTCATCTGAAGCAAGTGCCACTCTACTGCGACAATGAAAGCGCCATCAAGATCGCCAACAACCTAGTTCAGCACTCGAAGACAAAGCACATTCTGATCCGTCATCACTTTCTTAGAGATCATGTGATGAAGGAAGACATTGATATCATTCATGTCAACACTGAAGAGCAACTGGCAGATATGTTCACAAAGCCCTTGGATGAGAAAAGGTTTTGCAAGTTGCGGTGTGAGCTAAATATCTTGGAATCCTCAAATGTCCTATGATCATGCACACATCCTAACACTTATGCATGTTGATGTCTTAGATGTGCAACACACGAAGTAACGTATATCTTCAACTAATGAAGACTTACACTCTAAGTATGAATACATTAACGCGGAATTTGACTTCGGAGCGCCACGATAATTGTGCGCCGTGTCTGGGTCTAATACTTCCTATACGGTGGGCAATGCCACCACCAAACTTTTGTTTGGAGTATTTTCTGTTGGCGTTACACTTACAAAGTCTTCGCATTTGGTTTGTTTTCAATATTAACTTAGTTTCATGTTTATCTTCACTATATTGATTTGGTCTTATTCTGATATATTCATATGATTGCATTTTGTCCTCTACAACATTCACTTATAGCTATGTCTTCTCATTGAATCTTTTGAACTAAGTGAATGTGATCGGAACCTAACCTTTCTATGCTCCCGTCTCAAATCTATCCATCCAAATTATATGCATTCCATTGAAATTGTCGAATGTCTTCGTTGCGTCCTTATCAGCAGAAGATACAGAGACAATCATTAAATCTGTTTTAAATGCTCAATCCTTTTTGCCTGAAACTCGGAGAAGCGGGAACAACCACCCGACAATCCAGGCGTATGTGGGAATGTGGAACAACCTCCAATAAGTTGCATGACCGCCACGTGTCCTTCAGATGTGAACCGCCAGGGGCACCTGCGTTATAATGCTGCGCCGTCCCTGTCCTTATAAATACTCACCACACCCCAGTCATTATCTCTTCTTCCACTTCTCTTCCTCGCACAAACCCTAGCGCCACCGCTAGCCCTCGACGACGCCGGTGACGAAGCGCTTAGCTGTCGCGACCTCACCGACGCCGTCATCACGCCGGCCGCGGACATCGTCTTCTCCGCCGTCGCCGTAGGTGTCCTCCGTCGCCAAGTTAGGGCACGGAAGATCGAACTGCTCGGCCTCATCTCCTACTCTGTCTAGCAGTTCCTCGAGTGGTAAATATAAACTCTTTTTACAGTCTTTTTGATCCGATAGATTCATCCTTTTCAACCACAAGTGGTTTCTATTGGTACAAAGCTGGATCTATCATGTTCTGCATCTCATAGCATGCCTAGTATGTTCACTTATGCTTCACAAAGTAGTTAGATTCCTCACTTGTACTTATTCGTGGATTCGTACAAATCTAGAACAAACTCTCTACATATGAGTGAATGTCTTTGCACTATGAGGCCAATGTCTTCTAAACTGATTTATCTTCAAAATCTTCTAAGAATGCATATGACTTCTTCCCCTTCCCTCGCATCTCTAATGCTGTCACAGGTACATGTCCGTGGGAGAATCCCTTGGTTCTCATAGTCTGCATTCATTTGTAGAGTTCTTACAGCATCACATAAATTCTCCTGAAGCCAGTTCCTGTCTGACCAGTAGACAGAAGACTTTGACAGTGTTGAAGCCTTTCAGTCTAAACTTCATGGCAACAGAAAAATCAGTCAGGAAGGGCGGCAAGCAGCGTCGTGAAAACACTGCTAAGGACCTGCCACCGGATCTCTATGAGTTATACAAGTCAGATCCAGAAGAGACCTATGGAGAACGCAAGAACCGAATCCAATGGATTCGGAGACATTGGGCAGAGGAATGGTTCAAATACAGATTTTTAACCGACGAATATGCTGAAAAGAATGCCATCAAGGGCCCCTGGGGAGATATTATATACAAAGGTCTTCAGCACAAGTCGAAGTCCGAAGCTATTGCTCAAGGCTTCTACCCCTGCATGATTCGTGGACCGCAGCCTGCTAATGCCGACCCATCCCCTCTATTATGGTGTCGTGAAGATAATCTCTTTAAGCGCAACTTCCAGTTTGCCAAAACTTTTGCCAAAGAGAACAAGAAGTCACTAGGGTTGCACTTCAACCCCGGTCCCTCTACTCCTCGTGCCGACGGCACACGCGATGCTGAACCCAATCTTTTTGGGACCTTCTACAACTTATAAGGACTCATCACTCACATTCAGGTTCAAGGGGCAGCCGTGGACCACTCTGCAAATGACGCTGATTCTGATGAAGCGCCTGCACCACCGAAGCCTATGAAGCAAAAGAAATCAAAGGCTTCAAAGCCCTCCTCTGCACCGAAGGTCTCACGGGCGAAGCCTCTGACCACTGCACCTCCTAAAACCAGTGTGCAGTCTGAAGATCTCTCTCGCATCTCGAAGTCCGACAAGTTGAAAAAGCCCATGCAACCAACTGGTCAAGCATTGACCCCTGCTGCTGTTTTGAGAAACGAGAATGATGCCATTGATCTGTCTAGCGACGACGATCTTGGTGATGATGCTCCTGAGCAATTGATAAAGAGCAAGCAAGAGGCGGAAATCTTCAATGATCTTCCCCTCTTTGATGTGGAGATCCTATACAAGTTCATTGATGAGTGGTTCGACAGCCCAGACCTCAGTTTTGATGATCTTCAACTCCCAATTGGCCTCAGCGTCTCCTTCCATGGAGCCATTGCTTCTGAGCTGGCTCTTGCACAGAGAATTGTTGAGCTGAAGCACAAGATTGACTATGAAAAGGCTCAGTTCAAGAAGCACATGGCCAAGCTCAATGTTGAAGACATTCAAAACTTCAAGGTCATGATGCATGAGCTCAAGGAGGCATTCCACAAGAAACGCGAAGAAGCAAAAGGTTCTCGTGAGCGCATGAAGAATCTTGCTGCCAAATGTGTTCAAGGCTACAATGAAGCCGAAAAGCGCAAGGCCTTGGGGCGACCAGGCATCGACCCCAGAATGGCTGCCAAGAAGAAGAAGAAGCCAGCTGTGGCCCAACCAGAAGCATCAAGGCAGGAAGAACCTCGCATTGTCTTTTCGGCCAGTATGACAGGCTCGAAGCTTAAGGTCCCCATAGTGGCTTCGGAACTCAAGAAAACGAGGGCAGCTGAAGCCGAAGCTCACAAGCGCAATACCAAGCACACCACTGACGATGCTCCGACAACCAAGAAAAGAAAGACAAAGAAGAGAGACCGGGTTGCTTCCACAGAGCCCCTTGTCGTTGAACCAATTTCTGTTGCTCGTCCTCCCTCTGCACACCAAGAACGTCGTTTGGTAGTTCATGAGCCTGCTTCCACAGAGGCTCCTGAATCCGAAGACATTCCAGCTGCTGACCCCATCGCAGCTGAAGACATTGGTCATCACAACAATGTTGAAGATGATGAAGTCCTTCCTCAGATCGAGCACAATTTGGTATCATCGTCCATTCTCACGAACAACGAACTCATCAGCATTGGTCGTCCATTGACGCCAATTGCTCAGGATGACTCATCGGCTGATCACCCTCAAGAATCCCCTCGTGATGAAGAAACACCAGTTACTCCCCCAACCCAGGTCACCACTCTAGTGATTGACAATGAAGACCTTGAGGCCCAACCAACTCCATCTCCATATGCATCACCAGTGTTTCGCAGGCTTCAAAGGACCAAGGCCACATGTCACATTGTCAAGTGTTCCAGAAGGAGAAGAGCGCCAATCTGTTTCACGCAAAGTCTTTCCTGAAGCCTCTCCTACTACAAACATCCCTGAATCTGAAGCCAAAATGGCTGAAGATATTCCGGCTGCATCAACCGATGATCAAGAAGAAGAACCAAGAGATGAAGAAAGAATTGCTACACCCCCGTCCAACCCTGAAATTGTTCTCGAGGAGAACGTGTCTGACCCTCCAGCTCCTGAAGTAGAGGTTACCAATACTGAGGCGGCCACCAACATCAACACTGAAGCCAATGACGTTGTCATGGCTGAAGCTAATGTGGCGCCTGAAGCTAATGTGGTGCCAGATGTCACTGCACCTGAAGCTAATGCTGCACCTGATGCAAATCTGCATCTTGAAGTCAATGCCTCTGCTCCTGTACCACCTCCCAGGCCACACACCATCGAGCAAGCATATGATCGTGGACAGCTTGTTACCGTCCGCTGGCCAATTCTGGTTCCTCCGCCTGCTCCCGAACCTCAATTTGACTATCATGTGGAGCACATGCCTCAGGTCCAGAAGCCAAAGCCAAGGCTACCATGGTTTCCAGGTACTGCAATGTCACCAGGATCGTTCAATCTGAATGGATTCAAGGCACACAACACATTCTTTGACAGTGACAAGAACCCTTACACAAGGCCAAGAATCTCCTCGGGTCAATTCTGGAGTTATCAGCAATGCAACTACTATTCTTGCATCTTATACAATCAGGGGTGCATTTTCCCTCACATGCGTCTAGACTACAAAGCCATTGCTGGATTGCCTTGCCTTGAAGAAGCTCTTGACTGCTTCCGTGATGCGGGTCTACTCAACTTTGTGACTGCCAAGGAACACTGGAATGAAGAACTTCTGCTTCAATTCTATGCTACCCTCCACATTCGTGGATACAACATGGATCCGAAGACTTGGATCCTTGAGTGGATGACGGGCGATGTCCATCATGAAGCTAAAGCCCAAGACATCATTGAGCTTACAGCCCTGCCCACTCCTGGCGAATATTATGAACCAGGTTGTTAGCAACACCAGAATGCTTTGGAGAGCATTTTCTAGAAGCCATAGCCTAACATGAGCCAAATGCTGAGCATGATGAAGCCTTTGCCACGCGACGCTGAATACCCAACGGAATTCTTTGTCGAAGACCTAGAGTATCTGCCCCGCACCATCTATCATATCATCAGGAAAACTCTATGGCATGTCAAAGGACATTCATCTGTAGCGAAGCTTGAAGGAGCAATGAAGACTTTGGTTTTCTATATCTTCAATGGCATCAGCTTCAATGCTCAAGACTTCTTTGTCAGGCAGTTGGCTGCATCTGGCTCAGACATGTTTAGTCTGAAGTTCTATGCTCCATGGGTAATGCGTCTTATCAAGCTTCGAGTGAGGTAGTCCAACGCAAGTGAGCATTCCTTGGAGGAGTTGAGTCAAACTTGAATATCTCTATGAAGCCATCGTCTTGAAGATCAGCTTCAGCACTGAGCAATGTCAAGCTCTTCCATGACCTCCGACAGGTTTCATGTGTAACAAAGGCATTCTTGGTGGCAAGATTGCGAATTCGATTGATGTCCACCAAGAGGCTTTGCATCTGACGCTTAAGCCAGTCATGATGCTTGTCCTGTTTCTGATGTAGAGCAACGAGAAGCTCTTGGTCATTGAGAACACGAGATTGCTTCCGAGGCCATTGAGCAATGGTGCTTACAGTGGCTTTAGTTTGGGTGCGAGGGGCACATGTATTGCCAGCCAAGGGATAAACACAAGAAATAGCCTGAACTCCTTCAATGGGCTGGGTGAAGCTTTGATGATCGACATTGTGAAGATAAATTGGCTCCTTTGCAGGCTCTGGGTAAATGGCTTCGACAGATAGATCAACCTCTGGCAAGAATATAAGATGATTGCATGCAGACGGCAAATAGTTGATAGCAGAGTGAAGCTTGATGAGGCGCATTACCCATGGAGCATAGAACTTCAGACCAAAGACATCGGAGCCAGATGCAGCCAGTTGTCTGATGAAGAAGTATTGAGCATTGAAGCTGATGCCATTGAAGATATAGAAAACCAATGTCTTCATTGCTCCTTCAAGCTTCGCTGCAGGAGAATGTCCTTTGACCGGCCAGAGAGTTCGCCTGATAATATGATAAATAGTGCGGGGCAGATACTCTAGGTATTCAACAAAGAACTCCTTAGGATAGTCAGCATCTTGTGGCAGTGGCTTCATCATGCTCATCATTTGGCTCATGTTTGGCTCTGGCTTCTGTAAGATGCTCTGCAAACCATTTTGGTGCAACTGACAATCTGATTCATAATGTTCGCCAGGAGTGGGCAGGGCAGTAAGCTCAATGATGTCTTGGGCTTTAGCTTCATGGTGTACATCGCCTGTCATCCACTCAAGGATCCAAGTCTTCGGATCCCTGTTGTAGCCGCGAATATGGAGGGTAGCATAAAATTGTAGCAGAAGCTCTTCATTCCAATGTTCTTTGGCAGTCACAAACTGTAGGAGGCCATCATCTTTGAAGCAGTCAAGGGCTTCTTCTAGGCAAGGCAGACCATCCATGGCTTCGCAGTCTAGACGCATATGAGGGAAAATGCGCCCCTGATTGTATAAGATGCAGGAATAGTAAGTGTGCTGCTGATAACTCCAGAATCGATCTGATGAGATTCTTGGCCTTGTGTAGGGGTTCTTGGCACTGTCAAAGAATGTGTTGTGTGGCTTGAAGCCATTCAGATTAAACGATCATGGTGAAGTTGCAGTACCTGGAAACCTTGGCAGCCTTGACTTTGGCTTCTAGACATGAGGCCTGTGCTCCACATGATAGTCAAATTGCGGACCGACAGCATGTGGAGGAACCAGAATGGGCCAGCGGACGGTGGTAAGTTGGCCTTGATAGAATGGTTTCTCAAGGATGTGTGGCCATGGAGGCGGTACAGGAGCAGTGGCAGTGGCAGTGGTATTGACTTCTGGCTGCAGATTTGCGTCAGGAGCAGCATTGGCTTCAGGTGCAATCACTTCTGGCACCACATTAACTTCAGGCGCACAGTAGCTTCAGCCATGACAATGTCATTGGCTTCAGTATGGGTGTTGGTGGTCGCCTCAATGTTATCAACCTCCACTCGAGTAGCTGGAGGGTCGAACACGTTTGATGTCTACTACACAACCTTCTTCTTGTAGACATTGTTGGGCCTCCAAGTGCAGAGGTTTGTAGGACAGTAGCAAATTTCCCTCAAGTGGATGACCTAAGGTTTATCAATCCGTAGGAGGCGTAGGATGAAGATGGTCTCTCTCAAGCAACCCTGCAACCAAATAACAAAGAGTCTCTTGTGTCCCCAACACACCCAATACAATGGTAAATTGTATAGGTGCACTAGTTCGGCGAAGAGATGGTGAAACAAGTGCAATATGGATGGTAGATAGAGGTATTTGTAATCTGAAATTATAAAAACAGCAAGGTAACTAATAATAAAAGTGAGCGTAAACAGTATTGCAATGATAGTAAACAAGGTCTAGGGTTCATACTTTCGCTAGTGTAAGTTCCCTCAACAATACTAACATAATTGGATCACATAACTATCCCTCAACATGCAACAAAGAGTCACTCCGAAGTCACTAATAGCAGAGAACGAACAAAGAGATTATGGTAGAGTACGAAACCACCTCAAAGTTATTCTTTTCAATCAATCCATTGCGCTATTCCTATAAGTGTCACAAACATCCCTAGAGTTCGTACTAGAATAACACGTTAAGACACAAATCAACCAAAACCCTAATGTCACCTAGATACTCCAATGTCACCTCAAGTATCCGTGGGTATGATTATATGATATGCATCACACAATCTCAGATTCATCTATTCAACCAACACAAAGGACCTCAAAGAGTGCCCCAAAGTTCCTACCGGAGAATCACGACGAAAACGTGTGCCAACCCCTATGCATAGGTTCATGGGCGGAACCCGCAAGTTGATCACCAAAACATACATCAAGTGAATCACGTGATATCCCATTGTCACCACAGATATCAACGGCAAGACATACATCAAGTGTTCTCAAATCTTTAAAGACTCAATCCGATAAGATAACTTCAAAGGGGAAACTCAATTCATTACAAGAGAGTAGAGGGGGGAATAAACATCGTAGGATCCAAATACAATAGCAAAGCTCGCGATACATCAAGATCGTATCATCTCAAGAACACGAGAGAGAGAGAGAGAGATCAAACACACAGTTACCGGTACATACCCCCAGCCCCGAGGGAGAACTACTCCCTCCTCGTCATGGAGAGCACCGAGATGATGAAGATGGCCACCGGAGAAGGATTTCCCCCTCTGGCAGGCTGCCAGAACGGGTCTAGATTGGTTTTCGGTGGCTACGGAGGCTTATGGCGGCGGAACTCCCGATCTAATGTGCTCACGGATGTTTTTAGGGTATATGGAGATATATAGGCGGAAGAAGTACGTCAGGGGGGCACGAGGGGCTCACGAGGGTTGAGGGCGCGCCCAAGGGGGTGGGCGCGCCCCCTGCCTCGTGACCTCCTCGCAGATCCCCCGACATGCACTCCAAGTCTTCTGGGCTTCTTTCCTTCCAAAAATGAGTTCCGTGAAGTTTCAGGTCAATTGAACTCCATTTGATTTTCTTTTTCTTCGAAACCCTAAAACAGGGTAAAAACAGAAACGGGCACTGGGCTCTGGGTTAATAGGTTAGTCCCAAAAATGATATAAAAGTGTATAATAAAGCCCATAAACATCCAAAACAATAGATAATATAGCATGAAGCAATCAAAAATTATAGATATGTTGGAGATGTATCAGCATCCCCAAGCTTAATTCCTGCGCGTCCTCAAGTAAGTAAATGATAAAAACAGAATTTTTGATGCAGAGTGCTACTTGGCATAATTTCAATGTAATTCTTCTTAATTGTGGCATGAATATTCAGATCCATAAGATTCAAGACAAAAGTTTAATATTGACATAAAAATGATAATACTTCAAGCATACTAACTAAGCAATTATGTCTTCTCAAAATAACATGGCCAAAGAAAGTTCATCCCTACAAAATCATATAGTTTAGTCATGTTTCATTTTAGTCACACAAGAATGCTCTCATCATGCACAACCTCGATGACAAGCCAAGAAATCGTTTCATACTTTAGTAATCTCAAACTCATAAACTTTCACGCAATACATGAGCGCGAGCCATGGATATAACACTATGGGTGGAATAGAATAACGAGGGGGTTATGTGGAGAGGACAAAAAGGAGAAAGTCTCACATCAACGAGGCTAATCAATGGGCTATGGAGATGCCCACCGATTGATCTTAATGCAAGGAGTAGGGATTGCCATGCAACGGATGCACTAGAGCTATAAATGTATGAAAGCTCAACAGAAAAACTAGTGGGTGTGCATCCAACTTGCTTGCTCACGAAGACCTAGGGCACTTGAGGAGGCCCATTGTTGGAATATACAAGCCAAGTTCTATAATGAAAAATTCCCACTAGTATATGAAAGTGATAACATGAGAGAATCTCTACTATGAAGATCATGGTGCTACTTTGAGGCACAAGTGTGGTAAAAGGATAGTAACATTGTCCCTTCTCTCTTTTTCTCTCATTTTTGGGCCTTTTTATGGCCTTTCTCTTTTTTGGGCCTTCTCTTTTTTATGGCCTTTCTATCTTTTTATTCCTCACTTGGAATGCTCTAATAATGATGATCATCACACTTCTATTTATTTACAACTCAACGATTACAACTCGATACTAGAACAAAGATGACTCTATATGAATGCCTCTGGCGGTGTACCGGGATATGCAATGAATCAAGAGTGACATGTACGAAAGAATTATGAACGGTGGCTTTGCCACAAATACTATGTCAACTACATGACAATGATGAATGTGTCATGATGAACAGAATGATGTAAAGTTGCATGGCAATATATCTCGGAATGGCTATGGAAATGCCATAATAGGTAGGTATGGTGGCTTTTTTGAGGAAGATATAAGGAGGTTTATGTGTGAAAGAGCGTATCATATCTAGGGGTTTGGATGCACCGGCGAAGTTTGCGCCAACTCTCAATGTGAGAAAGGGCAATGCACGGTACCGAAGAGGCTAGCAAGGATGGAAGGGTGAGAGTGCGTATAATCGATGGACTCAACATTAGTCATAAAGAACTCACATACTTATTGCAAAAATCTACAAGTCATCAAAAACCTCGGTACTACGCGCATGCTCCTAGGGGGATAGATTGGTAGGAAAAGACCATGGCTCGTCCCCGACCGCCATTCATAAGGAGGATAATCAAATAACACCTCATGTTTCAAATTTGTTACACAACGTTTACCATACATGCATGCTACGGGACTTGCAAACTTCAGCACAAGCATTTCTCAATTTCACAACTACTCAACTAGCACGACTTTGATATTATTACCTCCATATCTCAAAACAATCATCAAGCATCAAACTTCTCTTTGTATTCAACACACTCATAAGAAAGTTTTCACTAATCTTGTATACCTAGCATATTAGGATTTTAAGCAAATTACCATGCTATTTAAGACTCTAAAAATAATCTAAGTGAAGCATGAGAGTTCATCTATTTCTTCAAAATAAAACTACCACCATGCTCTAAAAGATATAAGTGAAGCACTAGAGCAACAACAAACTACTCCGAAAGATATAAGTGAAGATCAATGAGTAGTTGAATAATTATGCAACTATGTGAAGACTCTCCCATTTAATAATTTCAGACCTTGATAATTTATTCAAACAGCAAGCAAAACAAAATAAAAGGACATCTAAAAATAGCAAACATCATTTGAAGAAGCAAAAACTTAGGATCAACCGATACTAACCGATAGTTGTTGAAGAAGAAAGTTGGATGCCATCCGGGGCATCCCCAAGTTTAGACGCTTGAGACTTCTTGAAATATTATCTTGGGGTGCCTTGGGAATCCCCAAGCTTGAGCTTTTGTGTCTCCTTAATTCCTCTCATATCACGGTCTCCCTAAATCTCAAAAGCTTCATCCACACAAAACTCAACAAGGACTCATGAGATAAGTTAGTATAAACCATTGCCAAAACCTTATCATACTCTACTGTAGCAAATTACTAAAATTATTATTCAACATTGCATACTAAATGTGCATATTTAATAGTCCTATCCTCAAATAGAATCATTAAAGAAGCAAACATATGCAAACAATGCAAACATAACAGCAATCTGCCTAAACTGGATAGTCTGTAAAGAATGCTGCAACATCCATACTTCCCTAGCTCCAAAAATTACGAAATAAAATTACCACTGTAGTAAATTTATCAGAGCTCAATATTCAAAAGGTTTCAACATTTTATCACATTCTGAATTTTCTAGGGAATTATTGCAACAGCGGTAAACTTTCTGTTTTCAAACAGCAACATGTATACTTGTAACATAGGCATAGTAAAGGCTATCAATGCCACTTTTATTGAAATAAAATATGCAAAGCATTGTTATAAATAACAGCAAGCAAATCCTAACAAAATAAATTGACGCTCCAAGCAAAACACATATCTTGTGGCGAATAAAAATATAGCTCCAAGTAAAGTTACCGATGAACGAAGACGAAAGAGGGGATGCCTTCCGGGGCATCCCCAAGCTTAGGCTCTTGGTTGTCCTTGAATATTACCTTGGGGTTCCTTGGGCATACCCAAGCTTTGGCTCTCGCCACTCCTTATTCCATAGTCCATCGAATCCTTACCCAAAACGTGAAAACTTCACAACACAAAACTTAACAGAAAACTCGTAAGCTTCGTTAGTATAAGAAAATAAATCACCACTTCAATGTACTGTAATGAACTCATTATTTATTTATATTGGTGTTAAATCTAATGTATTCCAACTTCTATATGGATTATAAACTATTTTACTAGCCATAGATTCATCAAAATAAGCAAACAACACACGAAAAACAGAATCTGTCAAAAACAGAACAGTCTGTAGTAATCTGTAGCTAGCGCAAGATCTGGAACCCCAAAAATTCTAAAATAAATTGCTGGACGTGAGGAATTTATCTATTAATCATCTTAAAAAAGAATTAACTAAATAGCACTCTCCAACAAAATGGCAGTAGTTCTCGTGAGCGCTAAAGTTTCTGTTTTTGACAGCATGATCAACAAGACTTCTCCCAAGTCTTCCCAAAGGTTCTACTTGGCACAAACAAAAATTAAAAGCATAAAACCACATATAAACAGAGGATAGATGAATTATTTATTACTAAACAGGAACAAAAAGCAAGGAACTAAAATGAAATTGGGTTGCCTCCCAACAAGCGCTATCGTTTAACGCCCCTAGCTAGGCATGATAATGACCATGATGCTCACATAAAAGATAAGAATTGAAATGTAGAGAGAGCATCATGAAGAATATGACTAGCACAGTTAAGTCTAACCCACTTCCTATGCATAGGTATTTTGTGAGCAAACAACTTATGGGAACAAGAATCAACTTGCATAGGAAGGTAATGCAAGCAAAACTTCAAAACTTTAAGCATATAGAGAGGAAACTTGATATTATTGCAATTCCTACAAGCATATGTTCCTCCATCATAATAATTTTCAGTAGCATCATGGATGAATTCAACAATATAACCAGCACCTAAAGAATTCTTTTCATGATCTACAAGCATAGAAAATTTACTACTCTCCACATAGGCAAAATTCTTCTCATGAATAATAGTGGGAGCAAACTCAACAAAATAACTATCGTGTGATTGAAAATTAAGATCAAGATGACAAGTTTCATGGTTATCATTATTATTTAAAGCATATGTGTCATCACAATAATCATCATAGATAGGAGGCATGCTTTCATCATAGTAAATTTGCTCATCAAAGCTTGGGGGACAAAAAATATCATCTTCATCAAATATAGCTTCCCCAAGCTTGTGGCTTTGCATATCATTAGCATCATGGATATTCAAGGAATTCATACTAACAACATTGCAATCATGCTCATCATTCAAATATTTAGTGCCAAACATTCTATAGATTTCGTCTTCTAGCACTTGAGCACAATTATCCTTTCCATCATACTCACGAAAGATATTAAAAAGGTGAAGCGTATGAGACAAACTCAATTCCATTTTTTATAGTTTTCTTTAATAAACTAAACTAGTGATAAAACAAGAAACTAAAAGACTTGATTGCAAGATCTAAAGATATACCTTCAAGCACTCACCTCCCCGGCAACGGCGCCAGAAAAGAGCTTGATGTCTACTACACAACCTTCTTCTTGTAGACGTTGTTAGGCCTCCAAGTGCAGAGGTTTGTAGGACAGTAGCAAATTTCCCTCAAGTGGATGACCTAAGGTTTATCAATCTGTAGGAGGCGTAGGATGAAGATGGTCTCTCTCAAGCAACCCTGCAACCAAATAACGAAGAGTCTCTTGTGTCCCCAACACACCCAATACAATGGTAAATTGTATAGGTGCACTAGTTCGGCGAAGAGATGGTGAAACAAGTGCAATACGGATGGTAGATAAAGGTATTTGTAATCTGAAATTATAAAAACAGCAAGGTAACTAATGATAAAAGTGAGCGTAAACGGTATTGCAATGATAGTAAACAAGGCCTAGGGTTCATACTTTCGCTAGTGTAAGTTCCCTCAACAATACTAACATAATTGGATCACATAACTATCCCTCAACATGCAACAAAGAGTCACTCCAAAGTCACTAATAGCAGAGAACGAACAAAGAGATTATGGTAGGGTACGAAACCACCTCAAAGTTATTCTTTCCAATCAATCCGTTGGGCTATTCCTATAAGTGTCACAAACAGCCCTAGAGTTCGTACTAGAATAACACCTTAAGACACAAATCAACCAAAACCCTAATGTCACCTAGATACTCCAATGTCACCTCAAGTATCCGTGGGTATGATTATGCAATATGCATCACACAATCTCAGATTCATCTATTCAACCAACACAAAGGACCTCAAAGAGTGCCCCAAAGTTCCTACCGGAGCATCACGACGAAAACATGTGCCAACCCCTATGCATAGGTGCATGGGCGGAACCCGCAAGTTGATCACCAAAACATACATCAAGTGAATCACGTGATATCCCATTGTCACCACAGATATCCACGGCAAGACATACATCAAGTGTTCTCAAATCTTTAAAGACTCAATCCGATAAGATAACTTCAAAGGGGAAACTCAATTCATTACAAGAGAGTAGAGGGGGGAAGAAACATCATAGGATCCAAATATAATAGCAAAGCTCGCGATACATCAAGATCGTATCATCTCAAGAACACGAGAGAGAGAGATCAAACACATATCTACTGGTACATACCCTCAGCCCCGAGGGAGAACTACTCCCTCCTCGTCATGGAGAGCACCGGGATGATGAACATGGCCACCGGAGAAGGATTTCCCCCTCCGGTAGGGTGCCGGAATGGGTCTAGATTGGTTTTCGGTGGCTATGGACGCTTCTGGCGGCGGAACTCCCGATCTAATGTGCTCACGGATGTTTTTAGGGTATATGGAGATATATAGGTGGAAGAAGTACGTCAGGGGGCCCACGAGGGGCTCACGAGGGTGGAGGGCGCGCCCCTGCCTTGTGACCTCCTCGCAGATCCCCAGACGTGCACTCCAAGTCTACTGGGCTTCTTTCCTTCCAAAAATGAGTTCTGTGAAGTTTCGGGTCAATTGGACTCCGTTTGATTTTCTTTTTCTTCGAAACCCTAAAATAGGGTAAAAACAGAAACTAGCAGTGGGCTCTGGGTTAATAGGTTAGTCCCAAAAATGATATAGAAGTGTATAATAAAGCCCATAAACATCCAAAACAGTAGATAATATAGCATGGAGCAATCAAAAATTATAGATATGTTGGAGACGTATCAACGTTCTCCTCGAGAACAACTTCAGGGTTGGTTGGGGGTGGAGCAACACGTTCTTCTTCATGTCTTGGCTCTTCCTGTTCATCGGCTGATGCAGCTGGAATATCTTCAGCCGCTTTGGCTTCAGACTCGGGGATGTTCGCAGTAGGAGAGGCTTCAGGAAAGACTTGGCGTGAAACGGATTGGCGCTCTTCTCCTTCTGGAACACTTGACAGAGTGACCTGTGGCCTTGGTCCTTTGCAAAGCCTGCGGAACGCTGGCGACGCTTGTGAAGATGGAGTTAGTTGGGCCACAAAGTCATTGTCTTCAAGCACCAGAGTGGTGACTTGAGGTGGGGGAGTACTTGGTGATTCTTCTTGACCGGGGCAGTCTTGTGGGTGATCAGCCCATGAGTCATCCTGAGCAATTGGCGTCAATGGACGGCCAATGCTGATGAGTTTGCTGTTCATGAGAATAGGCGATGATACCACATTGTGTTCGATCTGAGGAAGGACTTCATCATCTTCAACATTGTCTTGATGACCAATGTCTTCAGCCGCGGTGGGGCCAACAGCTGGAATGTCTTCAGCTTCAGGAGCCTCTCTGGAAGCAGGCTCATGAACTATCAACTGGCACTCGCTATGTTCAGACGCAGGACGAGCCACTGAGATCGGCTCGACAACAAGGGGCTCTGTGGGAGCAGCCCGATCTTTCTTCTTTGTCTTTCTCTTTTTCGTCGGTGGAGCGTCGTCAGTGGCATGCTTGGTCTTGCGCTTGCAGGCTTCGGCTTCAGTTGCCCTTGTTTTCTTGAGCTCCGAAGCCACTGTGGGGACCTTAGGCTTCGAGCCTGTCATACTGGCAGGGAAGACAATGTGAGGTTCTTCCTACCTTGATGCTTCAGGTTCGGCCACATCAGGCTTCTTCTTCTTCTTCTTCTTCTTCTTCTTGGCAGCCATTCTGGGGTCGATGCCAGGTCACCCCAAAGCCTTGCACTTTTCAGCTTCATTGTAGCCTTGAACACATTTGGCAGTCAGGTGTTTCATGCGCTCTCGAGAACCTTTAGCTTCTTCACGTTTCTTGTGGAACACCTCCTTGAGCTCATGCAACATGACCTTGAAGTTTTGGACGTCTGCCACGTTGAGCTTGGCCATGTGCTTCTTGAACTGAGCCTTTTCATAGTCAATCTTGTGCTTCAGCTCAACAATTCTCTGTGCAAGAGCCAGCTCAGAAGAAATGGCTCCATGGAAGGAGACGCTCAGGCCAATTGGGAGTTGAAGATCATCAAAACTGAGGTCTGGGCTGTCGAACCACTCATCAATGAACTTGTAGAGGATCTCCACATCAAAGAGGGGAAGATCATTGAAGATTTACGCCTCTTGCTTGCTCTTTATAAGCAGCTCAAGAGCATCACCGCCAAGATCGTCGTCGCTAGACAGATCAATGGCTTCGTTCTCATTCCTCAGAATGACAACAGGGGTCAATGCTTGACCAGTTGGTTGCATGGGCTTCTTCATCTTGTCAGACTTGGAGATGCGAGAGAGAACTTCAGATTGCACACTAGCTTCAGGAGGTGCAGTGACCAGAGGCTTCGCCCGCCAAACTTTTGGTGCAGAGGAGGGCTTTGAAGCCTTTGGTTTCTTTTGCTTCACATGCTTCGGTGGTGCAGGCGCTTCGTCAGAATCAGCGTCTTCTGCAGAGTGATCCACGACTGCCCCTTGAACCTGAATGTGAGTGATGAGACCTTCAAGGTTGTAGAAGGGCCCAACAATATTGGGTTCAACATTGCGTGTGCCGTCAGCACGAGGAGCAGAGGGACCGGGGTTGAAGTCTAACCCAAGCGACTTCTTGTTCTCTTTGGCAGAAGTTTTGACAAACTGGAAGTTGCGCTTAAAGAGATTGTCTTCATGACACCATAACAGAGAGGATGGGTCGGCATTAGCAGGCTGAGGTCCACGGATCATGCAAGGGTAGAACTCTTGAGCAATAGCTTCGGACTTCGACTTGGGCTGAAGACCTTTGTATATAATATCTCCCCAGGGGCCCTTGATGGCATTCTTTTCATCATATTCTTTGTACTTGAACCATTCCTCTGCCCAATGTCTTTGAATCCATTAGATTCAGTTCTTGCGTTCTCCATAGGTCTCTTCTGGATCTGACTTGTATAGCTCCTAGAGATCTGGTAGCAGGTCCTTAGCAGTGTTTTCACGGTGCTGTCTGCCGCCCTTCCTAACTGATTTTTCTGTCGCCATGAAGTTTAGGCTGAATGGCTTCAGAACTTGCAAAGGCTTCCTTCTGCTGGTCAGACAGGAATTAGCTTCGGGATAATTGATGTGATGCTGTAAGAACTCTGCAAATGAATGCAGACTATGAGAACCAAGGGATTCTCCCATGGACATGTACCTATGACAACATTAGAGATGCGAGGGAAGGGGAAGAGGTCATATGCATTCTTAGAAGATTTTGAAGATAAATCAGTTTAGAAGACATTGACCTCATAGTGCGAAGACATTCACTCATATGTAGAGAGTTGGTTCCAGATTTGTATGAATCCATGAATAAGTACAAGTGAGGAATCTAACTACTTTGTGAAGCATAAGTGAACATACTAGGCATGTTATGAGATGCAAAAAATGATAGATTCAATTTTGTTGGGACAGAAACCATGTGAGGTTGAAAAGGATGAATCTATCGGATCAAAAGGACTGTAAAAAAGAGCTTTTATTTACCACTCGAGGAACTGCTAGACGGAGTAGAAGATGAGTCCGAGCAGTTCGATCTTCCATGCTCTAACTTGGCGACGGAGGACACCTACGGCGACGTCGGAGAAGCTCCGCGGTCGGCGTGAGGACGGCGTCGGTGAGGTCACGGCAGCTAAGCGCTTCGTCACCAGCATCATCGAGGGCTAGCGGTGGTGCTAGGGTTTGTGCGAGAAGGATAAGTGGAAGAAGAGATAATGACTGGGGTGTGGCATGTATTTATAAGGATAGTGACGACACAATGTTATTACGCAGGTGCCCCTGGCGGTTCACATTTGAAGGACACATGGCGAACATGCAACACATTGGAGGTTGTTCCATGTTCCCACGCACGCCTGGATTGTCGGGTGGTCGTTCCCACTTGTTCGGGTTTCAGGCGAAAAAGGATTGAGCATTTAAATCAGATTTAAAGTTTGTCTCTATGTCTTCTGCTGACAAGGACGCAGAGAAGACATTCGGCAATTTTAATATAATGCATATGATTTGGATAGATAGAGTTTGAGGCAGAAAGCATAGAGAGGTTAGGGTCCGATCACATTCACTTAGTTCAAAAGATTCAAACGAGAAGACATAGCTATAAGTGAATGCTGGAGAGGACAGAACACTAATATATGTATATATCAGAATACTGCCAAATCAACATAGTGAAGATAAACATGAGGACATGTTGAAATTTGAAGACAAACCAAATGCGAAGACATAGCAAATGTAACGCCATGAGACAAACACTTCAAACAGAAGAATTTGGTGGTGGCATTACCCACCGTATAGGAAGTATTAGACCCAGACACTGCGCACAATTATCGTGGCGCTCGGAAGTCAAATTCCGCGTTAATGTATTCACACTTAGAATGTAATTCTTCATTGATTGAAGATATACTTTACTTCGTGTGTTGCACATCTAAGTCATTAGCATGCATAAGTGTTAGGATGTGTGCCTGATCACAGGACATTTGAGGATTCCAAGATATTTAGCTCACACCGCAACTTGCAAAACCTTTTCTCATCCAAGGGCTTTGTGAAGATATCTGCCAGTTGCTCTTCAGTGTTGACGTGTATGATATCAATATCTTCCTTCATGACATGATCTCTGAGAAAGTGATGACGAATTTCAATGTGCTTTGTCTTTGAGTGCTGAACTGGGTTGTTGGCAATCTTGATGGCGCTTTCGTTGTCGCAGTAGAGTGGTACTTTTTTCATATGGATGCCATAGTCCTTGAGTGTTTGCTTCATCCATAGAAGGTGAGCGTAGCAAGATCCAGCAGCGATGTATTCAGATTCAGCAGTGGAGATTGATACACAGTTCTGCTTATTTGAAGACCAACAGACAAGTGATTGTCCCAGAAAGTGACATGTGCTTGATGTAGACTTCCGATCTACCTTGTCACCAGCATAATCAGCATCCGAGAACCCAACTAGATCAAACTCTGAGCCCTCTGGATACCATAATCCTAATGTTGGGGTGTAAGCCAAATATCGAAGAATCCGCTTCGCAGCTAAGTGATGCGATTCCTTTGGTGCCGCTTGGAATCGAGCACACATGCAAACACTAAGCATAATATCTGGCCTAGATGCACATAAATAAAGCAAAGAACCAATCATGGAGTGGTATACCTTTCGATCGAACTCTTTACCATTGGCGTCAGGACCCAGATGACACTTGGTTGGCATTGACATCGTGTAACCTTTGCAGTCTTGAATTCCAAACTTCTTCAAGCAATCTTTCAGGTATTTCTCTTGAGATATGAAGATGTCGTTGCGTTGCTGCCATATTTGAAGACCGAGGAAGAACTTCAGCTCACCCATCATGGACATCTGATATTGCTCTTGCATCATGTGTCCAAACTCATCACTGTATTTTTGATTAGTGCAGCCGAAGATAATGTCATCCACACATATTTGGCACACAAACAGTTCACCATCATATGTCTTCATGAAGAGTGTGGGATCCAAGGAACCAGGTTTGAAGCCTTCGCTCTTCAGGAAGTCTTTGAGTGTGTCATACCATGCACGAGGGGCTTGTTTGAGGCCATACAGTGCCTTATTGAGTTTGTATACCATATCAGGATGTTTTGGATCTTCAAAACCAGGCGGTTGTGCAACATACACTTCTTCTTCAATCTTGCCATTGAGAAAGGCACGCTTCACAACCATTTGATACATAAGGATGTTATGATGATTTGCATAGGCTAGCAGTATGCGAATAGCTTCAAGCCTAGCCACGGGAGAAAATGTTTCATCGAAGTCAATTCCTTCAACTTGAGTGTATCCTTGAGCAAGGAGACGAGCCTTGTTTCTGACAACTTGACCATGCTCATCTTGCTTGTTGAAATATATACATTTAGTGCCTATGATATTGTGTTTACGAGGATCAGGACTCTTGACCAGTTCCCACACATTGTTCAGCTCGAACTGTTGAAGCTCTTTTTGCATAGCTTGAATCCATTCAGTTTCCATGAAGGCTTCAGCAACTTTCTTGGGTTTAGATATTGAGACAAATGCAAAGTGCCCATAGAAGTTTGCTAGCTGTGGTGCCCTTGAACGAGTGAGTGGACCAGGTGCATTAATGCCATCAATTATCTTCTCAATATATACTTCATTTGCAACACGAGGATGAACTGGACGAAGATTTTGCTCTTGCTGATCATTGTCATCATTTGGAGGATTGTCTTCAGGCTGAGCATTGTCTTCAGGTTGATTAGGTCCAGAAATTATAAGTTCCTCTTCAGGCTGTACTTCAGACGGTATAATTTCTCCAGTTCCCATAAGCTTGATGGATTCACTAGGTGGAATTTCATCTAGCACATTTGGCAGGTGCTCTCTTTGCGAGTCGTTAGTCTCATCGAATCGCACATCCACAGTTTCAACCACTTTATAGTGAAAGAGGTTGAAGACTCTATAGGAGTGTGAATCCTTTCCGTAACCAAGCATAAAACCTTCATGTGCTTTCGGTGCAAATTTTGAAGTGTGATGTGGATCCTTGATCCAGCACCTAGCACCAAATACTCTAAAGTCACTGACATTTGGCTTCTTACCAGTGAGGAGTTCATAGGATGTTTTCTTCAGAAGCTTGTGAAGATAAACACGGTTGATGACATGGCAATGCAGTATCAATAGCTTCAGGCCAGAACTTTCTTGGTGTCTTGTATTCATCAAGCATCGTCCGAGCTATCTCAATGAGTGTTCTGTTCTTGCGTTCCACGATGCCATTCTGCTGTGGCGTGTATGGAGCTGAGAACTCATGAGTGATGCCCAATGTATCAAGATAAGTGTCAAGACCGGTGTTCTTGAATTCAGTGCCATTGTCACTTCTGATGTGCTTGATCTTGACACCATAGTTGTTCATGGCTTTATTGGCGAAGCATCTGAAGACATCCTGCACTTCAGTCTTGTAGAGGATTATGTGTACCCATGTATATCTTGAATAATCATCAACAATGACGAAGCCATTGAGACAAGCAGTAGTAGTTAGAGTAGAGTAGTGAGTAGGGACGAAGAGGTCCATGTGTAGCAGTTCGAAGGGTTGAGTCGTTGTCATGATTGTCTTCGAGGGATGCTTGGCCCTCGTCATCTTTCCAGCTTCGCAGGCACCACATAAGTGATCCTTCTTGAACTTGATACCCTCGATGACTTTGACGTGCTTCTTCTTTGCGGGAGTATGCAAGTTCCTCATGCCAGCATGCCCTAGCCTCCGATGCCAGAGCCAGCACTCTGAAGCTTTTGCAAGAAGACACACGGCAAGCTGTGGTCCTGCTGAGAAATCTACCATGTATAAATCATCTTTCCGATACGCTTCAAAGACTAGAGACTTGTCAGATTCCATTAGAACAAGGCAACAATATTTTCCAAATATCAAAATCATGTTCAAATCACAAAGCATTGAGACAGACATTAAGTTGAAGCCAAGGGATTCAACAAGCATCACTTTATCCATGTGCTGATCCTTTGAGATTGCAACTCTACCTAGACCCAATACCTTGCTTTTACCAGTGTCAGCAAATGTGATGTGACTCTTCTCAGATGGACGTAAGGTAGAGTCCATGAGAAGACTTTGATCACCAGTCATATGATTAGTGCATCCACTATCGATAATCCATTTTGAAGCAGCTGATGTCATACCCTACAGTGCAGTCAGGGGGATAGGCTTCACGAAGAGCATTGTGAAGCATAAGCATTTGACGAGCAAGTGGATTATGAAAGCTTAGATCGAGGTTAGAACTGATAGGATGCATGTTAAGCGATTTAGGAGTGAAATACATAATAAGATCATTTGGGCATTTTATCTTGTGCCCCACAAGATGTTTTAGGTCCCCAGCAATAGCTTCAGACGCATTTGATTTTCGGCTGGAGACCTTTCCCTGCAAAAGAGAGTTAAGCTTTCTTAGCCACCCACATCTTCAGGGGTGGCTTCGAAGCAATGAGTATAAGTGCAGCATCTGAGAACTTTGGCTTTGAAGCCCTAGCAAATAGTCTTGCAGGTGGTGAATAATACTCATAAGAATAAGCAGAGTAGTTCTGGGTCTTATGAACATGGTGGTTTGATGAAACACGCTCATATTCATAGGCCTGATTATGGTTTCCCTGCAAAACATTTGTGTTAGTGCGACTCCGGTGAGTCCTCTCTCTGTATGAAGCCTTTCGACCATATGAATCCTGTGGTCCGGGGTTTGTCTTCTGCCCTTGTGGTGTCATGATGACATTCACAGGAAGATTCTCCAGGCAGCTTTTGGGCACCCAGAATTTTTTCATAGGTGGCCCATTCCTGCAGTTAGTACCAATATACCTGGCAAACACTTCACCATTCTGATTCTTAAATAATTTATAGTTTGCATCAAAGGATTCATCAATGACAACAGAGTTAGCACAAGTGAAGCCAGATAAGGTGGACGGATCCACTGAAGGTCCCTTTGCAGCAACCCATGTGGTCTTGGGGTACTGCTCAGGCTTCCAGTAGGAGCCATCAACATTCATTTTCCTCTCGAACCCAACACCCTCTTTTCTAGGGTTTCGGTTCAGAATCTGCTTTTTGAGGACATCGCACAGTGTCTGATGCCCTTTGAGACTTTTGTAGATCCCTATTTCAAACAATGTCTTCAACCTAGCATTTTCATCAGCAATAGTAGTGGTATCCTCAACAGAGGGGTTAGTTACCACATCAGTAGTTGAAGATATTGCAACAGTAGCAGCAGTAGAACATTCAGCAATAGAAGTAGCGTTACCACGCTCAAGGCATTTTAGACATGGTCTTTCAAAACCTTCCTGAGCGGGACTGATATGTTGAGCGCGAAGTGACTCATTTTCCTTTTGAAGATCTTCATGAACCGCTCTCAATTTCTCAAGTTCTTGCTTCCTTTGAAGATAATCATAGGAAAGCTTTTCATGAGTTGTTGAGAGTGTTTCATGACGACTTTCAAGTTCCTCATACTTAACATGAAGATTTTTTATGTGTTCAATTAAGTACCGAGATCGAGTCATTTCAGCGTCCAACAGGTCATCGCTTTTGTCTAACAGTTTTCGAATATGTTCCATAGCTTTCTGTTGTTCAGTTGCAATTTTAGCAAGTGTTTTGTAGCTGGGTTTGGAATGACATTCAGAGTCATCTTCACTGGATGTTTGATAGTGAGGATTGTGTGAGTTTACCTTGGCACCACGTGCCGTGAAGCAATAGGTGGGAGCGGAGTTGTCCTTCTCATTAGCATCGGCGTCGGTGACGGAGTAATTGTCTTCAGTGTTGAAGATGGACTTGGCAACGTAGGCTGTAGCCAGACTTGCAACGCCAGAATCGGACTCCTCCTCAGACTCCACCTCTGCCTCCTCAGAAGCAGACTCCTCTGAATCCATTTCCTTGCCAACAAACGCACGGGCCTTGCCAGATGAGCTCTTCTTGTGTGATGAACACTTTGAGGAAGACTTGGAAGAAGACTTTGAGTATTTCTTCTTCTTGTCGTCAGAATCATATTCCTTGCTATTCTTATTCTTCTTGTTCTCATTGTCCCACTGCAGACACTCAGAGATGTAGTGACCAAGTTTCTTGCACTTGTGGCATGTTCTCTTCTTGTAGTCATGAGCAGAAGCTTCATAATTCCTTGAGCTGGATCATGAAGACTTTCTGAAGACTTTCTTCCTGGTGAATTTTTGGAACTTCTTCACAAGCATAGCAAGCTCTCTTCCAATGTCTTCAGGATCATCAGAACTGCAGTCAGATTCTTCTTTAGATGGGGAAACAACTTTTGCCTTCAAGGCACGAGTTCGTCCATAGTTGGGACCGTAGATATCTGTTTTCTCAGAAGGCTGAAACTCATGTGTGTTGAGCCTTTCAAGTATGTCAGATGGATCGAGTCTCTTGAAGTCAGGGCGTTCTTGAATCATCAGGGCTAGGGTGTCAAACGAGCTGTCAAGTGATCTCAGGAGCGTCTTGACGATTTCATGTTTGGTGATCTCAGTAGCGTCGAGAGCTTGGAGCTCATTTGTGATGTCAGTAAGGCGATCAAACGTGAGCTGAGCATTCTCATTGTCGTTTCTCTTGAAGCGGTTGAATAGGTTGCAAAGGACACTGATCCTTTGATCTCTCTGGGTTGAGACGCCTTCGTTGACCTTGGAGAGCCAGTCCCAGAATAGCTTAGATGTTTTCAGAGCACTCACACGACCATACTGCCCTTTGGTCAGATGACCACAGATGATGTTCTTGGCAGTGGAGTCCAGTTGAACGAACTTCTTGACATCAGCAGCGGTGACACCTTCACCAGCCTTGGGGACGCCATTCTTGATGACATACCAGAGGTCGACATCAATGGCTTCAAGATGCATGCGCATCTTATTCTTCCAGTAGGGATATTCAGTTCCATCGAAGATGGGGCAAGCAGCGGAGACTTTGATTATCCCTGCAATCGACATAGCTAAAACTCCAGGTGGTTAAACTGAATCACACAGAACAAGGGAGTACCTAGATCTGATACCAATTGAAAGTGCTAGTCATCGACTAGAGGGGGGTGAATAGGTGATTTTATGAAATTCTTCAAAATAGGGAAGTTTCGAAGACAAATGATAGAAATGAACCTATAAACATGCAGCGGAAGGTAGATTACACTAGGCAAGCCATAGTCAGGTATTCAATGAAGTGAAAGCACGAAGACTAATAGCAGCTAGGCAGTACGGATCAAGATGGAAGATAGTATGAAGCCAACCAGAACAAACAGTCACATAGTGAAGACAAACAGATAATGCAAACAGGCAATGACTTCACAAGGACCAACTGTAAATAAAGAGATGGGAAGGATAGAACCAGTTGCTTAGTGAAGAAGACAATGATTTGTTGGACCAGTTCCAGTTGCTGTGACAACTGTACGTCTGGTTAGGGAGGCTGAGATTTAACTCAGAAGACCGCATCTTCACCTTATTCCCCTTGAGCTAAGGACACCCAGTCCTCGCCCAATCACTCTGGTAAGTCTTCAAGGTAGACTTCCAAACCTTCACAGACTTCATTCACCAGCGATCCACAATGACTCTGGGATGCTCAAAACGCGACGCCTAACCGGCTAGAGGATTCACAGTCCTCAAGTGTAACAAGTCTTCAGATCACACAGACAGGAAGACTTCAGTGATGCCTAACACTCTTTGGCTCTGGGTGTTTAGGGCTTTGTCCTCGCAAGGATTTCTCTCTCAAAAACTTCGGAGGTGGGTTGCTCTCAAACGACAAAAGCCGTGCACTAACTCTGAGCAGCCACCAATTTATGGTGTAGGGGTGGGCTATTTATAGCCACTAGGAAACCCGACCTGATTTGTCCGAAATGACCCTGGGTCACTAAGGAACTGACACGTGTTCCAATGGTCAGATTTCAAACACACGCGACAACTTTACTTGGGCTACAAGTAAAGCTGACTCATCCAGCTCTGGATAAGATTTGCTCTCATTGTCTTCGCTCAAAGACATAGGATTTTGGTTAAGCATCACTTCAGTCACTCTGACTTTGTTCATTGGGACCTCACTTAACAGTACGGTGGTTCCTATGACTCAACAAAGAAGAAAAGGAAACAACGAAACAACTAAGTCTTCGCGCTCCATAGTCTTTACGTGATGTCTTCTCTTGTCATAGTCTTCAATGTGAATATCTTCACATACCACCTTTGTCTTCAATGTCTTCATACATTTTTAGGGGTCATCTCCGGTAGGTAAACCGAATCAATGAGGGACTACTACCTGTGTTATCCTGCAATTCTCACAAACACAGTAGTCCCTCAACCAGGTTTGTCGTCAATACTCCAAAACCAACTAGGGGTGGCACTAGATGCACTTACATGCTTGTTGTTTGAATAATATCCCAAGATCTGGAATCCTTAAATGCTAGAGTCTTCACATAGTTGCATAATTATTCGACTACTCATTGATCTTCACTTATATCTTTTGGAGTAGTTTATCATTTGCTCTAGTGCTTCACTTATATCTTTTTAGAGCACGATGGTAGTTTTATTTTGAAGAAATAGATGAACTCTCATGCTTCACTTATATTATTTTGAGAGTCTTTACAACAGCATGGTAATTTGCTTTGGTTATGAAATTAGTCCTAATATGATGGGCATTCAAGATGGATATAATAAAAACTTTCATATAAGTGCATTGAATACTATGAGAAGTTTGATACTTGATGATTGTTTTGAGATATGAAGATGGTAATATTAGAGTCGTGCTAGTTGAGTAGTTGTGAATTTGAGAAGTACTTGTGTTGAGGTTTGCAAGTCCCGTAGCATGCTCGTATGGTAACCGTTGTGTGACAAATTTGAAGCATGATGTGTTTCTTTGATTGCCTTATGAGTGGCGATCGGGGACGAGCGATGGTATTTTCCTACCAATCTACCCCCCTAGGAGCATGCACGTCGTGCTTGGTTTTCAATGACTTGTTGATTTTTGCAATAAGTATGTGAGTTCTTTATGACTAATGTTGAGTCCATGGATTATACGCACTCTCACCTTTCCATCATTGCTAGCCTCTTCGGTACCGTGCATTGCCCTTTCTCACCTTGAGAGTTGGTGCAAACTTCGCCGGTGCATCCAACCCCCATGATATGATACGCTCTATCACACATAAACCTCCTTATATCTTCCGCAAAACAGCCACCATACCTACCTAATATGGCATTTCCATAGCTATTCCGAGATATATTTCCAAGAAACTTTCCACCGTTCTGTTCATCATGACACACATCATCATTGTCATATTGCCTTGCATGATCATGTAGTTGACATCGTATTTGTGGCAAAGCCACCATGCATAATTTATCATACATGTCACTCTTGATTCATTGCCTTTCCCGGTACACCGCCGGAGGCATTCATATAGAGTCATATTTTGTTCTAGTATCGAGTTGTAATCATTGAGTTGTAAATAAATAGAAGTGTGATGATCATCATTAATAGAGCATTGTCCCAAAAAATAAAAAAAAGGAGAAAGGCCAAATAAAAAAGGAGGCCCAAAAAAAGAAAAAAACATATAAAATAAAAAGGGACAATGCTACTATTCTTTTTTTCCACACTTGTGCTTCAAAGTAGCACCATGATCTTCATGATAGAGAGTCTCTTATGTTGTCACTTTCATATACTAGTGGGAATTTTTCATTATAGAACTTGTCTTGTATATTCCAACAATGGGCTTCCTCAAATGCCCTAGGTCTTCGTGAGCAAGCAAGTTGGATGCACACCCACTTAGTTTCTTTTGTTGAGCTTTCATACATTTATAGCTCTAGTGCATCTATTGCATGACAATCCCTACTCCTTGCATTGACATCAATTGATGGGCATCATAGCCTGTTGATTAGCCGCGTCAATGTGAGACTTTCTCCTTTTTTGTCTTCTCCACACAACCCCCATCATTATATTCTATTCCACCACTACTAGGGAAAACCTTACCAGTAGCGCTGGTTTTTGAGCTACCAGTAGCGCGGGCGCCAGCGCTACTGCTACGACGCTACTACTATTTTGTAGCAGTAGCGCTTGTTTAGGCCAGCGCTACTGGTAAGTTCAGATACTAGTAACGCGGCATTGGAAAGCGCTACTGGTAAATGAGCGCTGCTGGTAATATTTTGGCCCGCGCCATTGCTAAAATTTATGTTTTTTCGCATTTTGGTGTAGTACATGTTTAAACAGATATGTCTTTTATACAATAACAACTCATCATGAACTAGTCTGTTTAAATAGCATAGTCATTACCACTTGTCATCACCACCAAACAATGTTCGTCAATGAGACATCATATAACAAGTTGGTCACTAGTCATAATCACAACTCCTCCTCATCATCATCAACTCTAACACATTGTAGCACATAATAACACATTCTAGATACGACCTACTCCTCTCATAGGACGTACTCTACCCTCTCTTAGGTAAAATATCATAAAACAAGATAGGCATTGACTCTCCATTAAGGAAAATTGACTCTCCATAATAAAGAACAGAGATCATCCTATCTCCAAGTCTTGGCCTACGCACAATGTTGCTTCCAAGTAGCTCTCTACGATGGTCGAAACATTTTTTGAAATCATTTATTATCATGGCTTCCTCACTTTTAGAAATCTGATATGGATTGGAGGGATGTGGATACTGCGGCTGACCTGGCCGTGGTGGTCGTAAGCTCATAACATCAATGCGACCTCTCGGCAACATCAGATGAGGCAAACAATCCATCGGGATTTTCTGTTAAAAAAGATAGTAATAACTTTGTAGTTAGCAATGTAGTTTAGTTTTAGAATAATTTATGCAAAAGATGCACGGATGTCGTAATAGTAGAAAATCTTACCATGCTATCTCCA
This sequence comes from Triticum aestivum, assembly GCF_018294505.1. Classification (NCBI taxonomy): domain Eukaryota; kingdom Viridiplantae; phylum Streptophyta; class Magnoliopsida; order Poales; family Poaceae; genus Triticum; species Triticum aestivum. Next base: position 117,010,180 of record NC_057800.1, read on the forward strand.
TTGATGTTACCGTAGTTCAACACGTGCACTAGTGGCACGTATTGACCATAATGTGGAGGAGTTTGATAATAGCTATTGTAATTCTCAAGATCAGTCAAAAATGCGATAAGACCATCTTTCTCCTTATTAGTTAATTGTGCTTCATCATTGTAGTAGTAGGTTCTGTCTACCATTTTCCGTACATTTTTTGAAGAATGAAAATAAGCTGTCAATGGAAAAGCTGTCAAATATTTTGAAATAAACAATATAAATTACTTAATAAATATGTTTGAGAAACACGCACAGCGGTAGAACTGGAAGCATGTCAACAAGGACCCAAATGGTCATATTCTTTTCGTCGATGTCAGGATCACCAAGATCGAAGGTGAGAAGCATACCCTCATGAAAATCATATGCCTTGCAAAGGGCTTCCCAATTCAGGCAACCAAAATTGGATGAGTTCACAGAATTGTATAGATTTACAGCAAAATCATAACCATGATGGGTCCTTAGTTAAATTATCTTTGTCTCCATGCTTTCATGATCTTCAAAACCCATCTTCTCCAAGACATAGCGTCTTGCATGGCATGGGATAAGCTAGTCGAATTGTAAAAGACGGAAATTACACGTTGAAGAAGCAGAGAAGTCGTGCAAAAATAACAAAAAACCCTTGTCATCATTGCGTACCGTTTCAACATCGAAGGTCTCTTGGAGCTTGATGCTGAAGCGCCGACCTTCTACCAGGCGAGGCTTGTCGTATAGACCGCGCTCATCTTCGTAGTACTCGCACATAGAGAGTTCCCTTTCATCGTCAGACATTTCCTAATAGGTAATTAATAATCCATCATCGAATACATATATAGTAGTTTGTAGCAAAGATCATCATATAACAACTAGAACACCTAAAATTTGTATTTTGTAGTAGTTTGTAGCAAAGATCATCATCGAACCTACTTTATAGCAAAGATCATCATATAATCCATCATCGAATACATATGTAGTAGTTTGTAGCACAAACCACGCTCATCTTTTGCATTCAATAAGCAAATAACTAATAGGCAATTAATAATCCATCATCGAATACATATATAGTAGTTTGTAGCAAAGATCATCATATAATATCACTAATACATCTCGAATAATAGCTCCTCTAGGTTCAGTGGGCTGTGGTGGACACCCAAAGAGAAGGAACCATCATAGGATCATAGCTCCAGTGAGATCCCCAAAGAATCTGCCAGGTATTGGAGAACATGTTGTTCACCAATGCAACCATGTAGCGCAGGACGTGCGCGTTCTCCTCCGTGACACGGTGTTGTACCACCTGTGCGGGGGACTCAAGCCTCTGCACCGATGCAGTCCCACGTGACTGCCACCAAAGAAGCTCCGGGTCGACGACGGGCTAGCTCCTCACTCAGCTGCGCTCACCAGAAGGTAGCACAACCCAGTACCACCCCGGCGGAGCCCAGTCCAGGACATGGCCCCTCGGCTCACGCAGGAGTCCTCCGGCGAGTCGACGATGAGGATGCGGGATAGGCATTATCGACGTCGATAACAAAATACTTAATTATGAAAACAAAATTAATAAACACTTAGCAAAATTCGGCATGACCTTTGCTAAAAGCAGGACATATCGAGCGCCTGAAATTTGCCAGAACGTAAACGAATCGACATTTCTGGCAAAACATAGGCCACTCGGTTAAACAACTAAGATTGTGACATGTTCAAGATATGACATATATGCACTTCAAATTTGCATCTTAGAGGAATAATTGTTTTTACGAAAAAAATAACAACATATGTGATAGTTCAAAATATGACCCTAAGATTAACTAGCTAGGGTTCATACTACATTATCCTAAGATTCATACTACATTATCCTAAGATTAACTAGCTAGGGTTCATACTACATTATCCTAAGATTAAACAACTAAGAGTAAACACCTAAGATTAAACAACTAAGATTAAAAACCTACATTATCCTAAGATTCATACTACATTATCCTAAGATTAACTAGCTAGGTTTCATACTACATTTTCCTATGATTAAACAACTAAGATTAAAAACCTAAATATTTTAAGTTGCTAGGGTTCAGAAGAAACTAGGGAGGAGGAGGAAGGAGTGAGGAGGAT